>NW_017306728.1:716761-748502 GCF_000935625.1 Nanorana parkeri
GATTTCAGGTGTATCTAGGGAAGGGTACTGTAAATGCTACAGCATACAAAGACATTTAGGAAACTGTGTCTTTCCAACCCTTTAACAATAGTTTGGAGAAGGTGTATTTCCCAGCTTGACTGTACCTCTGTGCACAAAGACAGGTCCAATAAATAAATGGTTTGACAAGTTCAGTGTGGTTGTATTCAACTGGCCTGACCTCAACCCCAATGAAAACCTATGAGATAAATTGAAATGCCAGTTGTAAGCCAAGTCTTCTCATCCAACATCACAATCTTGCAAATGTTTTTTCAGCTGAACGGGCACAAATTCCCTCAGACATGTAAGTCTTTCCAGAAGATTATTGCTACAGAGGGCCCGGAGGAAGGTGGGGTTGGGGGAGCACTTCCATAAAAATGCCTTATAAAAATAGGATGTCCAACATGCTAATATTGGCGGGACGTCCAGGTGTACACAAACTTTTAGACATATAGTCTAAGTGAAGTAGCTCAAAATAATAATAACAATAATAATAATAGCAGCCAAACCACTATATCGGTGCTCAGTCAGGATCAGTTGCTACAGGTAACATTTTGCACTTCGTACACCATCATTAGACAAGTGTGTGTTATTTCACATTTAAACAACTGTTAAGATATAAATATAGCATAAAATATTATTTTTAATCAACAAGTGTTTACCCCAGGGGTGTTGCTAGGATAGTGAAATCCCGTGGGCACCCCTGGATACCCTAGAGTGAACAATAAAAAAGTGTGCGTAGAATGCTACAATGAACGGTGGGTGTGACCACACTGCACCGACAGTGGAAGGGGCTTAAGGAGGCACAGATAACTAGAACCTGGGCCTAGGGGCTGTACATGCTTCTTTTTTGGGCCTAATTAACAAGACAAAGATCAACAAGTTACGTTTAATTGTTTATACATGTCCATCACACTTACACAATATTGCACACATGCTCCACAATCCATGTCTGGCTGATAGATACATATAAACCTCAGCACAATCACCTTAAAAACTTAAACTCTTCCATTACATAGGATTTTCTGCACACAGAATACGGAAAGAGAGCTAACACTTTGTCTGAACTGATCTTAAAAAAATTATTTATAAAAAAAAGTTTGAGGACTACTTAGCAACCAGTAACTGCTGAGATAATAAATACCTTGGTCAGAAATATGTAATTACAATATATCATATAGAGCGCAGGGGTTAGGGGTATATAATGTACAGAGTATGGGGGTCACCAGTGTGATGTAGACTGTACATTACATAATCCTGACCACTGCAATATTTATACTGTACCTCACTCATATTGCTTTCTCTTACCCTCTACACTCTGTATGCTGGGCTTTGTTATATAATCCTGACTGTAGCACTCTTTATGCTGGGCTGTACATTACACACTATGTATGTTAGGCTATATATTATATAATCTTTTCCACGGCATTCTGTATGCTGTGCCATACTTTACATAACCTGACAGCTGAACGATATATGCTGCACTGTACCTTGCACACTTCTGACTGCTGCAGCCATAGCACACAAAGTGGTCAGGATTATGTAAGGTATAGCCCAGCATACAGAGCTCAGCAGTCATGAATACTGTATGTAACCTACAGCCCTGGATACAGGGTGCAGTGGTCAGGACTATAATGTAATCTACAACCCAGGGTACAGAGTGCAGTGCT
Source organism: Nanorana parkeri (assembly GCF_000935625.1). Taxonomy (NCBI): domain Eukaryota; kingdom Metazoa; phylum Chordata; class Amphibia; order Anura; family Dicroglossidae; genus Nanorana; species Nanorana parkeri. The sequence continues at coordinate 718,450 of NW_017306728.1, forward strand.
TAGGAGTATGTAACTTACAGTGCAGAGTACAGAGAGCAGCAGCCATAAGTACATAACACTCGACAGTATGGGGTATGGCTGTCAGGCATACAGTATGTTATGTACAGGAACGTTACATTGTCCCAAACACTCAACTCTGCTCTACCATATGTTGCATACTCCTGACCACTGCACTAATACTCTCCCACTAATGCCCTAAACTAAGCCTAGATTATTTTTAAATAGTTTTGGGCTAATGATAGCATTGTGATCACCATAAAGGATACTTGTCATGAGAGAATATGCATTCTCTAATTACCAGGCAAACATCACTGACTGACTCAGCTATGTACTAGATGCTCCTCAGTGTGTAATGCTGGGCTTTTCAATTAGAAAGTCAAGCATGCTTTGCAGACTATTATGGCTGCACCCTGTATAAAATCTTTATTTGTAAACAATTATATAATGGTAAACCATGTCACAAATGTTTGTGGTTTTGTCTCTGCCTAAATTTTTTATGTGCAGTAAGATTGTTATAGAAATATAAGTGCTCACTTTTCAGCACTGCCCTCCCCCGCAGTTGTTGCTGGAGTGCGTGAGACAGACACTAAGATCTATCTGCTGGTGAAAGAAGAGAAGAAGTACATAGAAGCCCAGGCCTACTGCCAAGGAAGAGGCGGCACCCTCAGCATGCCCAAGGATGAGGCAACTAACAGTCTGATCGCCTCTTACATTAACCAAGCTGGCCTCAGCAGGATTTTTATTGGCATTAACGATCTCGATAGAGAAGGTCAATTTGTGTATTCTGACCGGTCACCAATGCAGACCTTCAACAAATGGAGGCAAGGGGAGCCAAATGATGCCTATGATGAGGAGGACTGTGCTGAGATGGTCTCTTCAGGAGGGTGGAACGATGTTTCTTGTCTTATTACTATGTATTTTATTTGTGAGTTTGACAAAGAAAATGTATAATTGTTTCTGTACCAGTAAATGACATATGAAAGCACATACCTTAGCAATTTGTTAGTTGTCTTTAAAGTGAGTGTGGCTATGCAGATTTGCTTTGATACATTTTGCTTGATGATATTGCCAGCAAGATAACAAATCATTCCCTGCAGCCTGCTTGGTTACTGCTGTCTCCAGGGGCAGCTTTTATGGGAGAAGGATCAGGTCTCACAAAGCCTGACAAATAACCTCTAGCCCAATCCCAGCCCTCAATCAAGATCAAAAATGCCCAAAGATGTTATATCTGATGGTTTTCTTTGTGGTACCTATACCATACAACTAGATCCTGCATAGAAAATCAGTAACTGCACCAAGTAATGCCCAGACGAACCCTATATCTGCTAAGGTTATGCCCCCACTGTTGTAGTTAGGTGAATCTTGGGTGAAAACATTAATTAATAGACCTCTGAGTGTTTTAAACTTCTGTTCTTAACTAAGTGTGCGGGACTGCAGTATAAAATATAAACCTGCCATCACGTATGTGCTTTCATATGATATACTTTTTATATTTATGTTATTTAATGTCATGTTATCAATATGCATACCACTTTTGATAAATAGCATATATATTGTAGATGTGTAAATATAGTGGACTACTGTAAATGGTGAATTAGACAATCCAGAAATATTCTTATTGATGTTCTGTGTTAGTTTATTTGTAGTAAGTTTATCATATTCTTTGAGTCATATATGGACAAATCCATGTAAAACGAAAGTGTGCGGTAACTAATAGCAATTTATTATATCTGGTTGATAGAGGTCAAATTAAAGTGTACCTATCATCTTCACAGGTTGAACCTACACCTGAACCCTATATGGAACACACAAATCATAGACTGTTTATTTTACTTTCCCTGCACTTATGCTTCAAGTTTTTAAGTGAGATGGAATCATTTACTGACATATAAATATAAAGTAAAAAAGAAAAGTGTTGATTTCAATGAGACCCCGACTTGAAATTTTAGCAGGGCAGTTTGCCGATGGGTACATGCAGTTTAGAGTAACAGCTCTTGTAGAGCATTTAATTTAAAAGGAAGGTATGCATGAAGCTTTAATTAGAAATTGCCGTTTAGTTTTTAATCACGTCTTTTACAAAGTAGAGAAAGCAGAACCATATATACAATTAGGTATCTGCTTGTGGGAGCTTCCTGCAGTGATATTGTTATAAGAAATACAAACTGAACCTTAATGAAAGGAGAAGAGAAGAACATAAAGAGAATAAATTGGCAAAGTGACAGATCACATGCACGTGAGCAGGGAAAGGATGTCATCAACCTTTTGTAGGCTCTGACATCCTCTGACATGGTGTTCATACAGAGTTACATTGCCAGAAAAATGGTGCAGTGGGGGAGCACAGCGAAGGTAAGAAAGATGAGAAAAAGCAGGTTGTCATCGGCTTGTAAGAGACTGTAACTCCACCTACAATGGACAAAGTGAGAGTCTCTCTAACTGGGTACTATAAATTAATAAATATAAATCTCTCAGTCATTTATATAAGCCCAACATGACTCCCCATATAGCACCTGTGATATGCCACTGCTTGAACTGATGCGGGTAAATCAAGTGAAGTTAAACATGATGTGGAAATAGCAGACTAAGGTCCCTATTATATGGGCACCTGTCAATTCCAATCAGCAGGAGATATATACCCTACTGATTGGAGCAGTTCAGAACGAATGTCACCAATGTGACGTCTGTGTCCGATTAGTTTTTCCTCCATCTTCCAATGGAGGAAAAAACTGAACATACCAAACCCATATTAGGACTATGAGGAGTCATATATAAATGCCCATGTGCCTGTGTACATCAGATTACCCCCAATCCCTTTTGATCAGGTCCGCCAAAACGGAATTCCGTTCCGTTTTGGTTTTCCAGACCCGGCCAGAGTCGGGGATAATCAAATGTTAACAGATGCACGTTCGTTTAGATCCAACTGCCCATAGAATAACATTCCACCTGAAAAACTGACAGGGGAGCCTGATTGGACTGCCAATTTGAAATGGGCCTAACACCAAGATGAGGACCAAGATAGAAAGTTTACATTGTAGCAATACATAGCTCCCAACTGTCCTTCTTTTGGAACCATATCCATCTGTCCCCTTTTCCTTTATAAGTTACCCTCTTTTTGGTGGGATTAAGCATTAAGCAAAATAAGCAGGTGCTTAGGACATGAATAGAAGAGGACATCCCTGAATTTCTCCCCTCGCTACTATGACCCTAATACTATATTATAGGTGTACTCACTTAGTGTATTAGTGAATAAGTGCACTATAAAATAAAGTGCAAGGGAGCTGGAAGGTTAAAAAGGAGCACATGTTGGTGAGTATAATTTGCTGGTGGGAGTGCTATTGAGAGGCACTGTTACCTTATCTTGAATGGGAATAATACAGTTTTCCATTCACAGACTACACTGCAAAAACCATATTTTTATCAGGATCATTTTTTTTTACTGTACAAATCTTATTATTCTCCTTGTTTTGTGCATTGTAAAGTTATAACTCGTCTTATTGCAGAAGCTGCAGAAAACATGAAACTTATCTTAAAATTTCTCTCTTGCTATATTCTTCCATTAGAATTTAACACTGCATCTATACTTGTCTGTAAATGTAATATGATAAGAACTACAAAAGTAGTAAAAATCAATCAAAATCTGTTACGTAATTATCTGTAAACAAGTCATAAAGAAAAATAGAAACTTATATGATCTACTTATCTGAGTGTTTCTTACTGCATCATGGAACAGTAATAGGGGGCCACAGTCGTCCCAACCAGTGCTATGTCAGCCTGTTTTTATGGGATATGGAAAGGAGTTTCACATTTCATCTAAAAACTGTTACAGGACAAACCTGTTCCTATTTGTTTTTATTATAAATAGCATCATTATTTGAAATGGGTCAGAGGCGGTTCTAAACAAGTTAATTATAAACTGCCAATTTAACGTTATTAGCTCTTAGAGTATTTTTCTGTTAACTATAGTGACAGAGACACTAATATTTCCAAGACTGATTTTCAAATCCCAGGAAGTGGCCTCATGTCTTCTCTAACGGCTATCCTGTGGTTCAATCATTCATCTTACATGGAGCTGCAACAAGCTGGCTGACTAACTATACTCAATGGAGATATAAAAAGAAACCTGTCATGGGAGAAATGTGGAGGCTTCCATTGCTCGCATCTTCTTCTGAATATTATGCTTGCCTGGCTGTCAGGCATATTTTCATACTTCAATGACCTTGGACAAGTATACAGATTAGGACTTTGGCTTTTCTGATCTGTAAACATGTTTTCATGTAGTGACTCAGAACATACTGCAGCCAGAGGGTCAGCACAACAGTCAAGCAACTCACATTCTCACATGGATGTCAGTATTGGCAGCCTCCATATTTTTATGATGGCAAACACATGAACACAAGCACAAAGGCCTGAATCCAGCCTTCAAGTGCACCTGTGATCAGACCATGACCATTAAGCTATTTACATATTCTTAGCAAGTAGTAAAAGAGCTTTCAATCAGCCCAGACTCACGTCTCTAGCTGCATGTACTGTGAAGTAATTCATTCTCGAAGATCTTGAAAGATCACAACAAAGATTCTGAAGTTAGGTTTCAAGCACCAGCAGGCAGCACTCGTTTTTTTACATTAGAAAGCTGACAGGCTGCCAAGTTAGTGCTGCCATAGAAAATAAGAGGAGAGGAGCTGTGATTTCAGTGTCCCTGTTGTGAACTTTAAATCATTTCTCTACAATGCTTATAGCTACAGACCTGAGTAAGTGCTGGCTGTGAAGTGTTTTACTGCTTTCTTAAGTATATGTAAATACTGTATTATGCCTAGCCTCCATGCAAGTGTTAATTTAAAAGTTTTAGAATTCATGCAATACCCACCAATTTTTTAATGTTGGTGAATTTTCCAAACTATGTGAGAGGAAAATGTATTGTGTCTTTGCTGCCAAAGAATCAGAACTGGGATTTATACAGTTTTGTAAAATGTTGATCAGGTTAATAGCAACTGCATAGGATTTACATTTGCATTAGCGTGCAGGCCTGTTTTTTCATGCCTGTACATGTATGTTCTGCTCTGAATGTACAGCTAGTTTTGCTTTCCCTACATTACCCTATTTATATAAACACGATTGCAGACCTAGGCCTCATTTATAATTGCAAATGTACAACACAACGCGCTTATAACGTGCAGGTGTGAATGGTGCCTTAGAGCTACATGTTTTCCTTTGCTAATATATTTTCTAATTAATGCTGCATGTCAAAGTGCTATTTTCTTGATGAGTGCTTTTAATTAAAGGAACTTCAAAATGATACCTTCTCTCCTGCATATCTATATACTAGATACTCTACAGTCTCAGGGGCCCTATAACCATTAGATGGCCATTTCTGGACCTGACCTTTTTTGGCTGGATTCGGAGACCGCCTAAAGTTTAATAGGCAGTCCATCACAGCTTTGAACAATCATTCTTGATCAACAAGTGCAAGATTTTCTGACTTGCCTATCACTGTTTGTTTACCCAGCACTGGGAATGCGGCGTGTCTTCCCCTCTAGGTACCCAAGTGTTAAAACTTGTTCAAAAAGATGTTAGACAGTTAGATGTTAATAACTGGATACTTTTCAAATTTAGGAGCCTGAGCTTAGGGTGGTTTGCATGTCAGGAAAAGCAGAAGGAACCATTGGCACGCACCATGCCAAAATGGAGGGTAATAGCAATGCACATAGTGCGGCCAAATATGGGGCTAATGATGCTGTGGTTTGTTGGTTAATGGCCTGCAGGAGATTAAAATATATAGTAAAATGGTCTGTTCAGCAAACTTCACTTGACAGAGGCAACAAAGTGCATTCCTGATGATACCTGCACAACAAATGAGCAACAAATAGGCAATCATGGCAATACGTAGACAACAGTAGTGATAATATGAGCAACAAACTGGCAATTGTAACAATATGTCAGCGACATATGGGAAATTGTCACAATATGAGAGCAGCAATATTTGAGCAAAAAGTCATGATAATATGAGAGCAAGAAATGGGCAACTGTGTCAATATGCAAGCAACGAATGAGGGTTCAAGGAAATACACAGGCAACAAAAGGGCATTGTGACAACATGTGGTAAATAACAATAACAGCAACTGTGTCGTCCATAAGAATCAAAATAGTGACGTCTAGACATGTGCAATTCGTTTAGTTCAGAATTGGAATTCGTACGAATCTTCAGAAAATCATACATTTGGGTGCATCTGAATTTCCAAATGACAGAAATAATGAACATTTTGGATGCATCCGAATGTACGAATTTCCAAAAATTTGTACGCATTTGAATTTGGATTTTTGTTTCTGTGGACTGTTAACCAAAAAATGTTTTTTTTTCTTTTCTCCATCACTTTGCTCTAATAAATATTTGTTCTCAATTAACGAATATTCGCCCGAATCCAAATCCTGAACCGGATTGACTTTTGGACCCGAATCCCGAAATAACAAAAAATCTAAAATGAAACAAAACAATTTTTTTGCCATCTTACATGTCTAGTGACAACAATTCTGACTATAACAGTGATAAAAACCCCTCTTTCCCGTACTTTTACTTCAGGCAAATCCTCATGGAGATGCTTCAGTGCTGCAGAGGCCAATCACAAGCTTCATGTATCCAGGAGTGTCTGGAGGAGGATAGAGTAAAACCAGCAGCTCCTCCAGATCTATCCTCCTCCTGAACATTGGCTCCCGGCTCCTAGTTTACAGGAGCATTGACACTGCCATCACTACTCCCAGCTGTGCAGATCATGCATGCATATTCTGACCATTCTTTAATGTCTATGACCAGTTTTAAATTGACATTAGTGATGTGTAGTGAGAAGATTCAGCAATTGTTTGCCAAGTCAGGTAACAAGTATTACACTGATATGACAAAGGTCATTTCCAAGTATATCCGATCCTATTAATATAAAATATCTGCAAACATGCCCAGTTATAGGAGAGGGAGGGTGTAAATATCATATCATATCATTTATAATATGTGATGTAATTCTGTGCCACCGCTTTAACTTTCACATCTCAGAGAAAATCAATAAAGTAACTGATTGACAGAGTGGTTAGGACATGTCTCGTGTTGTATTTATTTAGCCAGTTCATTCTCCCAGTGAAGGAGCTTTGAGCTGTGACTGACAGTGATCCCGGTGTACGAGGAATTCCGCTTATACGGTAAGATCGTATAATATGCAGTTACTATGTGAAAACCAAAGATTTGATATTTGTATCTCTTAATATCCAACAGCTGTATGTTCTACATCTGTTCGTAAATGTGCCACATGTGTAGCAAGGTTCCAATGTGTGATATCGGGTTAAGCCCATATAAAAATCATATTCACTGAGTAATGAGCAGTGAAAAATCAGTGGTATAGGCTCCTTGGTAAATCTACTCTGTGCCGTGTGGCAGATTCAGTGTGGCCAAGGCCAATGTTGTGTGGCAATAATCTGAACACTGATAGACTCTATGGAAATAGTGGTGCATGTCCAAGTTCACTTGCATTTAAGGAGCCACATACATACATGAAATAGTCACAAAACATTAAAGATGTCTTAATATATTTTCAATCTCATATCAGTCTCACATTTCAGAAGTTGTTTTCAATCACTTTAAAAATGCAGCTTTCATTAAACAACACCTGCTGATCCCCCAATGAAGGTCCTTGTTCAGACACTTCCTGGTATAGGGTGACAACCCTCTGTTCCTGTCTCCCAACTGTGTTTCTGAGTTGTCACCAGATAAGAGTGTGCCCCTGCTAAAGACTAGAAATGTCCATGTTAAATCACATTGTACATGCATGGTTCACCTTTGTCACTGTCAGGAAACTGGTCCTGAACAATGATGCGCAGTTGACAATGGAGTGCATGTAGACAGGAAGTGGCTCCCGTGATGGACCATAACTTTAATACATATTAGCTATTTTCATGTCAGATTGTAGTCCATCACAGGAGAGTTTTGGATCAGTGACTACTTTACAACACACACAGGGACCATGGGGAACAAAAGTAGCCCCCCCCCCCAGAAGGAAGGACAGTGTCAGCACCAATTCAGAGATGATATGAGGATCTACGGCTGAGTGATACACAAATAAGATACATTTTTGTTAATAGTTAAGGGCCATGAATGTATTTTAAGATTTAACTCCTGAGTTTATTGTTACGTTAGGTTTGAAAATAAAAGTATTTTTTTAGGTAGCTTTAGCAGCAACACGTGATGTCTCAACAAGTGGTAATAGACAGTGCTCAGTTTCCCATGTATTCTTCATCAGTAGTTTGCCTATTAGTCCTAGCAATGACTAGTATTTACTAACAGGATTTGCCCCTATAGAATGCAATGGGTTTGCCGCTAAGTTCAAGATTTTCTCATTCCTACTATACACAAGTTCAATAAACCACCAGGTATTGATTGACTGTGAAGTATAAACTGAGCAGTAAATCTACAGCTTAAATGCAGTTTATTAAAAGATCAAACTGGAATAGAATTGACATGTGAAAAAGCTACAGCAAATTCATTGAAAGCTTTTAAATATTTCAATCAGGGCAATCTTCATCCCATCTCCATGCAGTTGATCAAAATCATTTAATGTCTTGGATTGCTTTACATCTTCAACAAAAATGTAACTGAAAGTTTAATTGCTCTCTCAAACAGCCAAGTCCTACTACACCTGAGGACATTAGTTGCATAATGATTGATAAACTGCTGAGCAGGTTATGTAAGTTGTTGTGCACATTTTTCTCATGAATTCATTTTTAATATTACAGCAAATACATATGTTTTTATTAAACAGAAAGCAGATAGGAAAAAAATGGCTGCAACAATCAGAGACCATGGAGTAGAAGTATGTGTTCCAGAGTTTGTACAGATGAATAACCTGGCCTGTGAGTCTGTTGGAGGAAAGGTAAACATGAGAGTACAGGATGAACGCTCATCAGATCTGAAACACTCTGAACCCAATTCCCTCCCTCTCCCCTCTCCCCCCACCCCGGGGGCCCCACTGTTTTTTTTATACTTGCCTTTTCCAGATGTCTTTTGGTTGGTCACATGATGTACAAGGTCTTCTTCCTCTTTGGATCTTCTCCAGCGGTAGGCTGTCCTCAATGATGTAGAGAGCAGAACTGATGTGACAAATCTGCATTATTGTATATGAATGCAGGGCACCATGTAGGGTCTGTGATGCCTTGCGCTCACAGGACGTTCTGTAACACTGGGAGTCATTCAGCCCGGAAAACTTAGAACCTCTAGTAAGTGAAAGGAATTAAGACACAAAATTGGAGAGGAAATTAGTATTGTAGCTTTTTTTGAATTGCTCTTTTTGCTTTAAACCCCTGATAAGAGACAAGCATGTGTTGTAAATAAGGGCTAGAGCTAGGAGCCAATCAGGCTCTCCTGCAGCTTACATGTGCTGACTTGAAACATGCTGACAGAAGAGAAGAGCAGAGTGGTGACTCTTTAGTGTGCTGCTGCTCCTACATTGTCCAATCAGTCTGGGGTGTGTTCTTGATCAAACTGTGGAGGTGGAAGGTTTGGTTGTGTTGTCTGGAATGATACATGAATAGCAAACTCGGGGGCATAGAATTACATACCTTTTGACAGATAAAACCGGTCATGTACAGCATATGTATTTGATCTGTTTATTTATCTGTCAACCCTCACCATCACAACCACCCCAAGCTTGTGCTCTGGCTCCTAGCTCTTGCCTCTCCAGTCAGCTATGCCTTCTCTGCATCTGTTGCACTGTTCCATTGTCATTTGCTGCTCCCCTATCCCCTCCAAACCTGTCATGAATCACTTTGACTCTGCATCATCTATTACCCCCGGTCCACAACCAGCTCCCATTCTGCCTCCTCAACTACATCAAGTCTAGGCTTAGCCACCATTCAGTCTTCTTGTTCTTCCATCATGGTTTGTGATCAGCTCAAACTCAGCATATTGTGCCATTGGACTATGATAAGCTCCAGCTCTGCCTTTACTCCCATTTGTCTATGATAAAATCCCTCTATACCTTCTATACCCCCAGCTCAATGTTCAGCTTATATTCTGTCTGCACCCGTGATCAGTTCAAGTGGGGTTAAACACTAGACTATTACGTATCCAGCTAAAATATTGTCTGATTGGCCAGTGATGTTTGCCCATGTGTTATATATTTCTCAGAGGCCCAATTTTTTTAGAATGAATTAACCTTTTAATGATCGGGAACACATTTGCTAGCAACAGTAAAAATTGAGACATTAGTCTGTATAGGTTATGTAAGGGCATTCTTTTCCATTTAAAAAAAAAAAAAAAAACATAATATTTTCCTATTCCTTTTTTTGAAATTGTGAGCAGTGAAGCTTGCAACATGTACAGTACATAAACAAGTTATTTTTGGAGTCCAAGTGTTTCTGTCCAGTGACCTGAAAACTCTGCAATGTTAAGTATTAACATACTGCTGTCTTAAAGTTATCTAAAAAACCTTTCTTGCAGAAACCTTTTTCATTCTTTAAAGGTACACTTCAGTCAAAAGTAAAAAGAAAATTATATCTAAACCCCAAAATATAAATGTCATTTCCTGACATCTGCATGGCATCACACTAACAGGTTAACCTCACCTCCTAAAGTCATAGGACCATATATAAATAAATGTCTGTTCCCCCTGGAGGGCCATGTTCATGTTTGGCTTTCTCCTGTGATCATAAAGTGAAACATGAAAATGAGTGAAGATCTCCTTACCTACCACAATAATCCTTTAGCAAAGTCTGCTGCTAAATAGCCAAGTGAAGGTCTTCTGATATGCCTCCAATTAAGTCATTTCAGAGGGTTCTGGGTGGATGGTCCTCATAAAAATTGCCCCCTGCTAACATCATGGTATGGTGAGATTGCTTCTACAAAGGTTTACTTCTCAATCCAGGTTTGCTAATTACGTTTTGCTAGTGAGTTTTGCTAGTTAAGAAAATGCTTGAAGCCTTAGAGTGCAAGTGGAATACACATTGTGAATTCTACTAAATGGTCTACCATTTCCCCCTTCCCCGGTCACAACAGTAGTGCAATCTGATTGCAGGGAAAACCTTTACCTGATATTGTTCCACCTAAGTAGCTGTGAATAGAAACAGCTCTTTTCTTACCAACTATTTGCTATGGCACAGTTAGGTCATTGATTATGTACCATACCTAGTCAACCCCATTCATACTGTTCCTATGAAACAGTCACCTTATGAAGACTATCCAGAACAAAGAAGGTAAGGACCATCTGGATAAGTATTAACTACATGTTTGTTGTACCTTGGATTAAAAATATAAATGTGGTCTTAGACTTGCTATGCCTGACCAAAGATCAGGACAAGCATCAAGAGGCAGAAAATCCAGACAAATACATTCAGCACCCATTCCTCATCACCGGACGTGGGCAAGGTCCAGATCCCCATCAGCATATTATAGTAAGAGACATTGAGCATGTCTCGACAGGGGGGCACTGAATAAAACACAGTGAGAATTTTTTATTTGAGGCTTTGTTGGAAAAAGACGCGGAGAATAAGCAATTGGTATCCCTTATAAAGCAAGTTGTACAAGATATTTTGAAAGAGTTTGCTATATCTTCTACCTCAAGTTATACAGTTTCTGACACATTCATGACACAAGCCATAGACTTCCGCACAGATCATCTTGGTTGGTTGGAACCCACCAACCAACATTCTTCAGATGAGAATGTGTAGAATCAGTATGTGGCAGCAGGCTTTGACTTTTTGCTGATTCAGCCTAATGAAAAACGTATAAAACAGCCTTGTAGTGGGAGAAGTCACCTCAGTCTCCTAGAAGTCAAAATAAATGCAATAAACATCTTTAAAAGGACCACCCTTTAATGTATGGGGTAAAGAAAAGACCTGGTGTGGGATGGGTTACAGTGGAACACAAAACCCTCTCTATACAATCTCCTGGCAAAATGATATCCTCTAAAGAAGGATGAAATCAAGCACCTTACCATCCCATTGCTAGTTGATGAATCACTTATGTGTCTAATGAGACACATCACTCTACCTATAGACAAAGTGGTAACATATAACGATATTCTCCACCAGAAAATAGACAAAGATCTTAAGAAAAGTTACTGTATCTAGCATCAGGAAACGCCTTCCTGCCGGCAGTTGTGATATCAGCAGTGAAGGCCAAGAGAGTGTGGCTTAATAACACTAAATCTGCAATCCATTAGAAATGCATATGGATAATTTCCTCATTAGAGGAATTGAAGTTGACAAGATAGTATGTAGGAGAGGCAGCCATAGATATCAGAGCGCTTCCTCATGCTCCATGATGTTCACAGTGACCTCAAAATAGCACTATGGCTAGGACATTGTGTGTCTGACCTTTCCTCCAACAATGATTGATGTAAAATATCCTATAAGGGTAAAATACTGTTTGGGGACAAACTAGATGCAGCCATCTCCAAGCGACCAGGAAAAGCCGCAGACAGGCGCATAATAAGAAAGAAGAGGTGCCAACCAAGAAGAATTATGGTGAAAAAGGAGCGTGGTACCAGAGATTATAAAACTGTAAGAAACTGGAAATCAGCAAAGTCCTCTTTTCAGGGGGCCTCAAAACCATACAACGTTCCAGCTAAGAAAACTCCAAGTACTTTTGAAATTGGGGCCACCCAAGACTGCCTGGCGGGAGTAAGATTTCTACACTTCAGCCAGGTTTGGGCAAAGATCTTTTTTTAAACCCTTGGATAGCCAAAAAGTAGTAGTAGGTCACAGTTGGTATTTCTGACGCACTACAAAAAAATCTATTCATTCCAACCCATCCACCCCATCCAAGAAAGATGTCTTACTACAATATGTACTCAATTTCCTTATTCAAAGAGCAGTTGTGAAAGTACATACAAAAAAATAAAACAAGATGGAGCCGGTGCAAATTATAGTTATCTTTCTGGGTGATTTGATGCTGCCTATAGTCTTAAAAGAGACCTACCTGCATGTGCAAATCGATCCTTTTATTTAAAAGTTTCTTGGATTTGCTGTCAGAGAAGAACATTAGCCGTTTGTTTGCCTACCCTTTGGACTGTCCACATTCACATGTACCCTTTGTAAAGTAATTCTAGTTGATATCACCAAGCTCAGACTGCAAGGTATAAAAATATTTCATTATCTAGATGATGTTCTAGTAGTGGCACAGGACAAACAGACTCTATTACACCATCAAGATCAGGTATTATGCACTCTGAACAAATCCGGTTGGCTAATAAATTACAAAAAAGCAACCTAACACCCTCCAAAATCCTAATATACAATTGAGTGCACTTTATTACTAGAATAACCTCCATCTCACTACCAGAAGAAAAAATCCCAGTTATTCAGAAAAGAAAAACTGGAGTTCTCATGGCTTCTCAGCTATCTGCAAAAGAGTGCCGCAGAATAGTAGTAGCCTCGGTGGCAATGCTGATGACAAGATGGGTGCAGTGGCAGCTTTGTTACTTTCAGTATGGCTTCCTCTGCAAGTAGAAAAAAGCAGCCTCAGACAACAAATAACCATTACTTATAGAATGAGAACCAGTCTATGGTGGAGGGCCTACGGGGAGAACTTTGTTGAACTTTCACACCCTCCTCCCCATCTCTTGGACAGTTCTGTACAGCATTGCAAGCACCAGAGAATACGGAGCCTACTGCCAGGGCAACCTAACCCAGGACAGATAGCCATTCATGGAATTATAAGCAGTATGGGAGGTTCTGCAGGATTTTTCCTGTCTTCTAAGAGGGTGATACATGAAGATGCAGTTGGAAAACAGAACAGCAATTTATTACATAACAAAGCAGAGTAGCTTGTACACTCACCTCTTGCTCTGGTAAAACTCAAACATTTTGGATTTCCCCATCCTTTTTGGTCAGCAGGACAAATCGAGAGAGTAGGGCCACAACTAAAACATTTTACCTTTATATGCACTAGTTGGCAACCCCAGGAGCCCTCGTTTGCTGCAGATTATATAATGGAACTGCTAAGAGCTAAATACAAAGTACTGAATTTCATAAAAGAGTGAGAATTGCCATGGGCAATTTGCATAGCCAATCTGTGTAACTGCATGGGTGCTGTAGGTGAATAGGCACTTAATGAGACTGTAGGATCTGGTTCCATATCTGCATTGGTCATTTCACTTGTAAGATGTGGTCAGGGTCACGTTTTATACTGTCAAAATGTTACTTCTGAGCAGCACTTGCAGAATATATGACTCAAGCTGTGATTATATAGTAAATCTTGCATAAAATACAAAACTGCTTATCTGCTGAGGTTTGTCTATCCATATGTAAAGTTCCTAGCCTTAAACATATAACAGGGAATATGAGAAAAGTAGCTTGCAGAACTGACATTTTGCATTTTTAAATTTAAAATGAAATAATAGAACTAAACTCCAAAAGGTAATTTTTTTTCACTGCATTTTCAAGACTACTTGACTAATTTTCTAATTTCATGTTCTAGGTGTTATTTGCAACTGACGATTGGTTTGCTGCTGCAGAAAATTTATTGAAAGTAAGTTTTAAAAATCTTTCTGCATATTATTTTTATTTCAAGAAAAAATATTAGGAATGTTTTCTAAGATCCAGCAGTCAAGTAAGTGTTTTAATTTTAATTTTCTTTTAAACCTGACCCTTTCGGTTTGATTTATTAAAGAAAAAAGTACATACAATTGTGCAAGAACTAGCTGTTGTAGCATGCACTGCTGCACAGATTCCAATGATAAATACTCATAAATACGCTCTTACCTATGACAGCTTAGTGTACAGATTATTTAGCATGTTCTTTAGCTTGGAGTATGTGTGGTTCATTGTTTAGTGAGCCAGTAACATTCATTTTTATTTTAACTTCAATTCATTTTACAGAAAAATGTTGGCAGGTGCATTCTGAGGTGCACCATATATGAGCAAAGGCACAGAGACAACATTATTTGGGTGTTCAATGTGCACACCACACTAAGGCTGTACGGTATGCACCAAACACCAGTGTACAATCGGGTAGATCGAAGCAAAAAAACACAAAAAACAAAGGGAGACACCTTCTCCTCGTGCATTAATACAAATAAATGGAATTCAATCCAGAGTAAGAAAACTACTCAAATATTGTAAATATATGCCAGAAAACCTTCAAGATGCTCCAAATTGCAATACTGCAATAATCCAGAAAAAGGACCATGAAGAGATGTGCCTACCAACTGACGCGTTTCAGGGAAATGTCCCCTTCCTCAGAGTTTAGCCCTTCCTTAGAGCTCTGAGAAGGTGCTATCTCCCTTTGTTTTTTTGCATGTATCTTGAGGACGTTTCCCCGGTGGCCTAAAGGACAACTGCCCTCCTGTGTGTCAGTCATCTTCAAAGATCGCCAAAGGGAACTCACTTATGGTTTTCTGAGCACTGGAAGAGTGTGACTGAAATCGGGTAGATAGGTTCAGTGGCTGTGGTCATTGGTGTGTGCATGGTGGCCTAGAGTACCCCAATGCTTTTTATTTAGAGAATCAGGCCCTGTTAGTCAATTTTTTTTTATTAGTTAGTGCTACCAGCTTGGATCCTGTTAACAGTCTAGCTCCAGTATTCTCTAATGATTGCAATGTACACATAGGCACTTACTCTTAGTGGGCCCTCTCCCCCACTGCTTCAACTTCTCAACCCAATCAGCCAGGGTTCTTCCTGCACCTCTGCACTGCGGACCACATCCACTGGAATAGCCACACATTGCCACGGTCTCCATTTAATAGAATTTGCATTGAAAAAAAATGAAGGCCGCAATGCACATGAACAGGAGCCACACCGGCAGACTTTATAGAGAAGGCCGTGCAGCACTAAGATCTTGAAGGATAGGAGAGTTCAGTTATAAAAAAGCTGGTGGGGGGCTTTCTAAGGCTAATTGATCTGGAATAAACACATTAGCAGTTACATGATTATGTTTGGTTACAAATACATCATGAAATAAAATGCATTATCTAAAATAGCATTTTGATATTTGTATTTAGAAAAGTGACCCAGAATTTAAGGTTGGCCTCTTTACAGAATATGGCAAATGGATGGATGGTTGGGAGACGAGAAGGAAGAGGATTCCAGGTAATATATAGTGATATATAGACATAGGGGTATATGCCCTATGCCCACATATGTACATAGACACCCTATACCTAAGTGTACCTCACCATTCAAATGCAGAGAGAACTGACCTAGATTTCGACCAGAGGATGAAATTATAGGCTTGGTTCTAAGTAGGCCACAGTTGTCTTCCTGACAAAAGCAAGCAGCCGGGTTGGGGATTTCTAATGCAGCTAAGATCAGGAGAAGTAGGGAGGGTGTACGGGTGAAGATCATACTTCTTTCTTCTCCTTTTGGATTCATAATTATTGAAAGCAAATAAACTGCATTGTACTTGCACCTCCGGTCTTCAGTGGAGTGTCCTTGTTACAATATATACAGTATATATATTTTCCTCCTGTAATTTACGACAGGAAAAAGGGTAAATATCAAGCACAATAAATAAGATCAGCCAGCCCAGCACTGGTAGGGTTAATTATGGTAAACATAGCAAAAGGTAAATGTAATTGTGACATATACAGAGTAGTGCTTAAATCAAATCACTGAGTGCTCTGCCCCCAAAAGATGGTGCAAACTAAAAGGAATACGTTGAACTACTCGAGCACACCAGTGGACTTTGCTTACAAAAGTGTCAAGTGGAACATAGTGTCAAGTGGAACATAGAGAACATAGTAAATTGCGTTTTCTTCTGTCAGGTCATGATTGGTGTATTATTGAACTGGGCGTTCCAGGGATAATTTATGGATTTCATGTGGACACGCAATTCTTCACTGGAAACTACGCTCCTCAAATATCTGTCCAAGCTGCATGCTTGCAACCAGGTAACTGGAATTTCCTATAAAATGGATAGATCCATTGTTTTAATTAATTTATATGGTGATGGAACTTACAAAGTTAGTCAGGCTGAAAAAAGACACATGTCCATCGAGTTCAACCTATAGAGACTTGCTACAGGCCCAGAAAAATAACTTGCTGTAGTCAAGGTTGAATATTGAAGATAAGCCTTATAGTTTTCATGTTTAACCACCCCATGTCTAAAATGTTTTGAGAGAATTCATACCTGGAAGACCCTGCTGTAGCGGGGAACAACAAACTTCTCCCCACTCGCTTGTGCACTTTCCCAGTTCCCTACTGCAGTTATTGCAGCCTATCTGCGGTGCTGAGGCCCACCAATGTTTGCAATACAACAATGGTCTTTGCTTATTAATATATATGCCAGCATGTAGTATCCAAATGGTTGTTTATATTTCTTCATATGCTGCTCTTGAAAAATGGACATGAGACGTATTAGTGGGTGCATTTAGAAACAGGACAGTGCTTTCAGAAATGTGATAAATACATTTGATCCAATCATTTTTTCGGGCATAATGTATAAATTGTGCCTTTTACCCAGAAATGATGTTTTAGAACAAGCACAGCTATGAACACCATTATGACCAAGCGCCTGCTTGAAAAAATATTTGTTAATTTCCAAAGCTAATGATGGCAGCCAGATGTTACGGGCTCACTCAGATGGACGTACACATCCGTATGATGCGTACGCACGTAAAAAGACCCGATCTTGGACGGGACAGGTCGTGTGTAATTGCACCCAGCAGCCTGTTCTTCTGCATGCAATTACACGACTGCATGCAATTACACACTTTCATATGCACACCCGAACCTGCACATCCATGCGGATCTGGGCATCCGCAGTTAGGCGCACACTGTCAGCATTCAAGTGCAGACACCTAGACCCACAGGGATGTGCAGGTTCAGGTTGGCGCATAATAGCATGCAGCAATGTCCTCCATAGGGAGGAACAGGCTGCTGTGCGCAATTACACACAGCACCTGTCCCATCCGGGATCTGGTCTTTTTATGGGTGTACACACCATACAGACATGTACGCCCATCTTAATAGGCCCTACAAATACTTGTTCCGTGATTTTTATTGTGATATTCGTCTTAACTAAAAAATGCAGCTGTAGTACGCTATAGTGAACGCTAGGTGACAGTGCATGTCAGTACACAATGACGTTCTAATGTTGTTCTGCAAAAGTAATTGTTGGTTCAAAGTGTTGTTCCTGTTAGATATTAAATATAGAGTTTGGTGCAGCAGTATGTCTCCTGGGTTGTGACTGTCTCCAGATATCAAGCACTAAAACTGTACAATAAAATATTATAACAGTGAAATATTCATGCTTGCATCACATTATCATGTAAAAAAAACAGTGTAATTGGCTGATACTTGAAGGCTGAAAAATAATTGAATTATTAACTGACATAACAACCTTAAGTAGCTAGCATTTTATACCTACTATAGATTTTACAACAAATGGTAACTGTACTCTCAATTTACAAATAAATAGTCAAATTACATGAGGGTCATAAGACATTTTTTTGCATAGCGATTTTAAAATGATCTGTCTTCAGGAAAAACAACATTGCTGCCACGTGGGGAAAGAATTGGATCTGCTGCCTCAGAGGAAGATTTTCAAATTGCAGAACAGGTAGGAGGAAAAGACACATTCATGTTAAAGTGCATAGAAAATCAATTAAAGGCAAATGGCATGTAGAGGTAACTTGGCTGACAAAGCCAGAATAACATTTCACAACCTACAAGAAAGAAAATGTGGCTCCTTCAGCTCTGCAAATTAACACTTAACACATTAACAACTATACAGTATGTCATGTCCTGTTGTGCTGATTAAAAAGAAACAATAATGATTCTGGTCATTATTTTTTGGATAGGTTGATTAAACGTTAGGTTACACACACATATATACTGTATACTGTATACACTATATCGCCAAAAGTATTGGGACACCCTTCCAAATCATTGGATTCAGGTGTTTCAAACACCTCCATGGCCACAGGTGTATAAAATCAAGCACCCAGACATGCAGATGCTTCTACAAACATTTGTGAAAGAATGGGTCACTCTCAGGAGCTCAGTCAATTCAAGTGTGGTACCGTGATAGGTTGCCACCAGTGCAATAAGTCGAAGCAACTGGGAACAACAGCAACTCAGCCACAAAGTGGTAGGCCACGTAAAATGAACGAGCAGGGTCAGCGCAAGCTGAAGCACACAGTGCGCAGAAGTCGCCAACTGTCTGCACAGTCAATAGCTACAGAACTTTAAACTTCGTGTGGCCTTCAGATTGGCACAACAACAGTGCATAGAGAGCTTCATGGAATGGGTTTCCATGGCCGAGCAGCTGCATCCAAGCCTTACATCACCAAGTGCAATCCAAAGCGTTGGATGCAGTGGTGTAAAGCACGCCGCCACTGTACTCTAGAGAAGTGGAGACGTGTTCCCTGGAGTGACGAATCACGCTTCTCTGTCTGGCAATCCGATGGACATGTCTGGGTTTTTTGGTTGACAGGAGAACAGTGCTTGCCTGACTGCATTGTGCCAAGTGTAAAGTTTGGTGGAGGGAGGATTATGGTGTGAGGTTGTTTTTCAGGGGTTGGGCTTGGCCCCTTAGTTCCAGTGAAGGGAACTCGAAAGGCATCAGCATACCAAGACATTTTAGACAATTTCATGATCCCAACTTTGTGGGACAGTTTGGGGATGGCCCCTTCCTGTTCCAACATGACTGCACATCAGTGCACAAAGCAAGGTCCATAAACACTTGGATGAGCGAGTTTGGGGTGGAGGAACTTGACTGACCTGCACAGAGTCCTGACCTCAACCTGATAGAACACCTTTGGGATGAATTAGAGCGGAGACTGCGAGCCCGGCCTTCTCCTCCTACATCAGTACCTGACCTCACAAATGCACTTCTGGAAGAATGGTCAAACATTCCCATAGACACACTCCTAGACCTCGTGGACAGCTGTCCCAGAAGAGTTGAAGCTGTTATAGCGGCAAAGGGTTGGCCAACTCAATATTGTAGCCTACGGACTAAGACTGGGATGTCATTACATTTCATGTGAGTATAAAGGCAGGCGTCCCAATACTTTATATATTTATTAGGGATGTCCCGATGCCACTTTTTCAGGCCCAAGTACAAGTACATCCCCTCATGTACTTGCCGATACCAATTACCGAGACTTTTTCTTAAAGGGACAGGTGACTTTAAATGATCCAGCCTTGGAGATAAAGGATGGGTCATTGCCATGACTCATGTAATGTCCTGTGTTTTTTTAACAGGCTGTAAGAACATCTTACCATGTAAAAAAACTGGGTGCTCCACCTGCTGGCTAAAAATACAAATTATTAACATGCATTATTTCCTATTTACCTGACTAAAAAAGAAAAACATTTTTTATTATTTATTATTATTTATTTTTATTTATTTATTTCAGACATGACCATAAAAAAAAAAAAAAATGTTAAAACACTATACATTCTCTGTAAAACAAAAGATAAACCTTTCCTAAAAGAAATACACTTTAATGAATAGGAACAGTAAAACAAAATGGACTCTTCAATAAAGTGCAAAAATGTAGAGGAGAGAATGCCAAAAAAAAATATTTTTCCTAAGAAGGACACCTATTCAGAACATGAAGGAATTAGTAAACATGTTTCCCTCTTTCCTGAAGGGTGACTTCAGCTATTGGATAACGTATTGATTCTCCAACCAATTCAGAGGAGCAGTGAAAGCTTTTGTTCATTATAGTATGTATATAACACACCATCTAATAACATAAGGAAGATACAAACAAATCTACATAGCAATCATGGTTTGGCAACAACTAGTTCTATGTTTTGTTTTGTTTTTTAATCAGGAGAACTTTAACAATGGTAACCTGTCATTCTCATTTGTTGCAATCAATCAATAAATGAGGTGTTTACAAATAAGAACACAATCAATTGACAAGCGGACCAGATGGCAGATTATACAGGAGGTATTCATCATGCTTCGGAAGTCATATCTGAAGAAGTGGTATTTCTGTCATATGTACATCATCGCCTTTAATACCGATACTTTTTTTTTTTTTTTGCCTATAAAACCTTGAAAAACCCAGAATGGTGTCCTCCACACTCAGCATATTTAACATTTACTATGCCAAGCTAAAATCATACACAAGTGTAAGAACTCAGAATCATACGGGTCAAAGGACATCCATTTGTATTGAATTGTATGCACAGGAAGGAAAACACTATTTAATTTTGAATGTAAAACCAAAACTGTTTTTGTATTTTAGCTTTAGTTAGATTGAGAAAGAATTTGAACCCCTATCAGGTTTTACTGCTATTTGGGGCTTTATTAGAGAGTCTTCCTCCACTCTCTGTCTTGTTGACAACGTTTTATCAGACAGAAAGTGAGAGGTAATCTGCAACTTAAATATTTGTTTTAAACAGAACTCTGGATACAAAAATTTATTACCCTTGCAGTGGGGCTACCCACACACTGCAAGGGTTAAGTGTTCCTTTTTGCCTAGGGTAAAAAAAAAAGTTATACACACCCAATCGTCCGAGGCGGCTTGCTCTTAGACTGTCAAGCAAACGTGACTGTGCGGCTTTCACATTTTCTGCAGAAGACGTGTATCTAAATCTCTGCTTTCAACCTTAGTGGTTAGACAGGTTTTTTTGCATGCTGGCTGGTAAGTGTGCCTGGAAACGTTTTGCTATTTTACTGTTTGAAGCCCTTCCATGTGCACCTTGCTGTAAAGCTGGTAACAAGTTGATGAGTGCGTTTTCCATTTGTTTTGCTTGACTGATTTGGTGCAGTGACGCATGGGGGGGTCTCAGCTGCTGTTGTGATGTGCGGGGTCCCTTGTGCGTACCTGCGCCTTTAAGGGAGTTTGGGCTTCCTCCTGACAAACCTGCACCCAATTTAATATTTTGCCCCATGTGCTCCAAGATGGAGACTCTCATAGTTTAGAGTTAGGACAGAAACTATATGGAAGTGCCTTGACGTGGCTGTGCGGCTTTCACATTTTCTGCAGAAGACGTGCAACTAAACCTCTGCTTTTAACCGTAGTGGTTAGACAAGTTTTTTTGCATGCTGGCTGGTGAGTGTGCCTGGAAACGTTTTGCTGTTTTGCTCTTAGACTGGTCCCTGGAGCCTCCCTCCTCCTCCACTGCAGTGGTCTAAGGTCCCCGAATCATCACAGTTCATATACTGCCTATAGGACGTGAGGATGCAGAGGTACACACTGTTGCTGCAGCGGAGGAGGAGAGAGGAGAGTGCTGTCACAACCAGCCAGCTTGGAGGATTGGGAGAGTATAACCTTGTTATTTTTGACCCTAGGAAAAAAATGAGCACTTAACCCTTGCAGTGCAGGGGTAGC
This sequence comes from Nanorana parkeri, assembly GCF_000935625.1. Classification (NCBI taxonomy): domain Eukaryota; kingdom Metazoa; phylum Chordata; class Amphibia; order Anura; family Dicroglossidae; genus Nanorana; species Nanorana parkeri. Next base: position 740,709 of record NW_017306728.1, read on the forward strand.
CCCACTGCAAGGGTTAATAACATTTTTACCTGGAGTTGTTTTTAAGAAGAATAAGGGAATTCTAGCACCCTCCTCAGCTTTTATTACAGTCTGTTGCCCTATTGCAAATTTTCCCTCACTTCCTATCTTGTGAATCCATTGATAGTGTGATTGTAAGTGAGGAAAAATCTCCCTAATGAAGCCCTGGATAGCAGTAAAATCCAATTGGGGTTCTAATTCTTCCCTTTTCTGTCCATATTTTGTTTTTTTAAGTTTTGGCTTGACATTCACTTTACAATTACTCACTCTACACAAAAGGTATTTTAGAATTCAATAGCAGATATTTCAGCTTCTCTACGTCTTGGATGCTTCAGCAGTAAGATCTCCCTACCAGATTTCCTTTGACTCGAGTCCTACACAATGGGGTGTGTTGGGTTTTACCATGAAATATATAATAGATTCAATTAAAAATGTAACTGGGAGATTGGAAACCCTTCATAATGGCCACAAATCCAAGGACTCGGGCACAAAGATCTCCCCAATAGAGCCCCTCAGAGATAGAGGAAACTAACAGATTGGTTTGGGGTGCAGTGATCCTTTAATTTTAAAAGCTCAGTTATGCCTCCAGCAGTTAGTATGGATAGGGGGCATTTAAAGCTGGCCATACACGCTAAACTGTGTGGATAGAGGAATCTCCCACTTGGTCAAGCTTCAGTATCTTGCTAGTCAGCCCCGCTGGCTCTCAAAATACCTGAATAATCTGATTGGATGCAGGCATTGATCGGGTATTTTGAGAGCCAGCGGGGCCGAATAGCAAGATACTGAAGCTTGGCCCAACGGGAGATTCCTCCATCCACACAGTTTAGAGTAGATGGAGGAATCTGTTGCAATTTTTCCATCTGACCATAGAAAATCTGCAGATAATCTCTAGGTGTATGGCCAGCTTAACCACAGGCCCTAGACTTAAAAATAACTTGACTTTCTAATAAGTAAACACAACAGTTTTTGCTCACTTTCTGACTGTGTGTGTCTAATTGAAACTTCATGTAGAGCCTTATGAACAGGAAAAGAGAGGGTATGCCATTGCTCTAAAGCATCCATCTGTGTGTATGCCCTGAAGATCAAATAACAGTACATTAAAAAGTGTCAATATGACTCAGCAAGATTGGTAGACAAAAAAAATGCAACTGTGCCACCTGCTGGCTGCAAGTGGTAAATGTGAAATATGAATAAACAATATTTTATAATATTTCTAACTATAAAGATAAAAAAAAAAAAAAAAAGGTTTCATTTTTTAATGCTGAACATAATAAAGAGGGAAAAAAATCATATACAAAAACACCATTTATGCTTTGTAATTTATGTTACCAACTTGTCCAATTGTACCATAAAATGTCCTTCAAAGTTTAACAGTTTCTTTTTTTTTTTTTAGTTTAAAACAGAAAACTGGGACTGTCCTTTCAAAATGACAAAGTTAAATCCAGGATACGGGGAGAGTTGTCACCACTACTTCCCTGTCAGAGTCTTTTAAAAATGACAAAGTTAAATCCAGGATACGGGGAGAGTTGTCACCACTACTTCCCTGTCAGCTCAAGGAAAAGATGGACGCATGTTCGCCTTAACATTTATCCAGGTGACTGGAACCACGCAGAACTGTGAGATGTTTGTCAGACATGATGCAGATTTCCGGGCTCTTCCTGGGATTTAATTTCTGCTGTAAAATGAATTCCAATCTTTTGAAGCTGCCGGTGCCTTGTGTCAGTACTGTCACAGATGAGCATTGAAGCTGATCTGTTACTTTTAGTTCTACTTATTTGTGTGTCAGATCTGCAGATCTTCTCTTGTTTACTCTATTTAAAGTCAGTGCAACATGCAGCTCCCTGCCCGACCAATGCTTTTCCAAACTAGTCGCCAATTGCCTGGCCGCTATTGAAGCTGTTTTTCTTGTTGTTTATCCATGTAACAGTCTTTGGATTGTCCCTGCAAATCCTTGTTTGCTGTCTGCACTGACCTTCAGCTTGTCCCCCAGTATCCATGTCTGCAGCCTGCCCTGACATTTGGTTTGTTCTCCGATATCTGTATCTGCAGCCTTGACCATCGACTCGTCTCCTGTTATTTATGTCTGCAGCCTGCCCTGAACTCTGGCCTTGTCTACCATCATCCACTATTAGCAGAGTAGGGTGAACCTAGGGGTTGCGACCTGGGGCCAGCATGCGGCACAATACATTTCCACCATCAAGCCCTCCAGTATTCCACTTCGTCCGGACCTTCAGTCATCTTCTGCCAAGCCCAGCTTCCAGTCTTAATACACTACTCGCACCTGTCTCACCAACTTAAGTGTTCCAAGAGTGTATCCCGGGTCCACATCCTTGAGTTTAATCCTAACACCTTGGTTCTTTTAACAGTGTAATGCAGGCAGTGGGGCACATAATTGTTCACAGAACTGTCCAATGAGCTGAACTGAAGAAATGCTAAAGTAGAAAGCTCAAAGGCAACACCCCCTTTTTTTGTATTTTATAATATTAGCACACTGTAAAATGTTTGATCACTTACTGTAAGGATCTCTGTGGATATCTTAATATCTTGTTTATATGTTTTTACAGATGGTGGGATAGCAAGATTTAAAGTGTATGGCATTGGACAGAGAGACTGGACCTTGTGTGGTCCAAACAATCTGGAGGATCTTCTGTCAATGACTAATGGCGGTGTCTGTCTTGGGTTCAGTGACGCACACTATGGACATCCTCGGAATCTCATAGGTATCTACAGAGCCATCTGATAATTGCCTTCATATGCTATAAATAATGGACACATCAGATTATGAAAATTAGTGAATATTTATTTCACTTTGCTTCATATGATTTAATTTCTATAAGTGTGTTGAATTATTATACAGGAAAAGGAAGAGCAGCTGATATGGGTGATGGCTGGGAAACAGCGAGAAGACTAGATCGGCCTCCAATAATAAAGGTAAACAAATAAACCAGATTATACATTAAAATAGATAAAAACCCTTCCAGAATGACACTGGTTTTGCTGCTGAACACTGAGCAGCATAACTAATTGCCTTGTTTTTTTTCTTTCAATTTTTTTTGTTTGCATTGTCTGAGCAATGAATGTTGGCACTGACCCTAATGATCTCCAATAGAAGTGTATATAACAGGGTAAAAACACAGCAGCACAATCGGGAGGAAGCAATAGATGTTGTCACCCTATAACAGAAAGTGCCTGAACAGGGATCTCTATGGCATAATTACCAGGAATTATTTCCTTGAAAGCGGCAATCTTAAACTAAAAAAATACTTTTCAAATTACATTAACATGCTAAAGAGTGCTACAATTTTATTGACTGGGTTTAAATCCACTTTAGACTTTAATCAGTCTTTAAGAACCACTGAGTTTGCTTGTTTCTATGTATTGACATTACTGTTGTCTATAATCTGAAGAGTTGGTTCTCCTCCAAAAATTCAGCCAAATAAAACATTAAACTTAAAGTTAGAGATGCTGCAATCAATGGGAGACATCTAAGGAGCCATTTGAACATAGGGCCCCTCCTAGCCTGTCTAGGGTACACAGTTCCATAGCTGCCCCAAAGCACTCACTGACCAACTAGTAGTGACCAGTTGGCTGACTTCCTGGCTGCTGATCTTTCACTGGCAGGACATTTATTGATAACATTTGAGATAGAGGGCTAAGGCACAGGACACACGGGGTCTTGTAGACTCCAGAAGGAGGAAAAAAGTACTGTGAATTCAGCTTTGTACTGTAAGATTCTGGATGTTGCAGCTACCAATTTCATTAGGAGATGTCACCATATCTCAGGCCAGGACCAAGCTTTTACCTAGCTCCTCAGGCAGAAGTTCCTCCATGACATTTCCATCCCTAGGCTTCATATACTAAGCCTCAAACCCAGACCTTAATCCTAGCACATGATCACCATTCTCTGGCAGCAGGCAGGAGGCTTGGGGAGACTGACTTCCCCAGATCACACTATAAATATTTATACCCTCTCCCAGATTGCACCACTGGCACAAAAACTACTAGTGATTGGTCATGGAGTTATAAACATTCTTAACTCTGATTAGTGCAGACTGCTACACTATTGCAGGGACATTCTCTAGCAGCATGCAGAAGCAAACTACACCAAAGCTTAGGAGAGACTATCTATCTAGGAGAGAGCTATTAACCAGTCAGACTGACAACTTCTAAATTTAAAGAGACACTCCTGCTTAGGGCAGGTTGGCTACAGAAAGCGGATAGGTGGTTAGGCCTGTCAAGACCTGTTATTATTAATACTGCATTATTGAAAATAGATGACGCTCCTCTGCTACATTTATTGGCCAAAATGCAGTACTACATTACATACATTTCACCTGAAAAGAAAAAAAAATCTAAGAGCATTTGCTTTTGAATCTGTTCAGACAGAATGAATGTTCAGAAAGCTTTGTAGGGTGAATGGTTCTGCAAATTGGTAATAAACAGACTCCTTAGTGTGGTTTGCATGTTTACATGGTGTATTAAATTTATACACCAATATAAAGAGACTGCATTGATACTTGAGTCTCAAAGAACGCCCAGTTATTAACAGCAACAACAGAGGAAATGAGGGTTAAAGTGTGGTGAGTAGACATTCTCCAACAGCCTAAGGTACACAAATCTTGCTACAGGAACTGCTACAAAGAACTGGATTAAACTCGCACTTGCAGTCAGTAGTTTAGAGCAATGGTTCCCAACCTGGGGTATGCGTACCCCCTGGGGTACACAGAGGTATACTAGGGGTACATCAAAAACCACTAATGGTGTAGGTGGTGTGGTCTGGGGCACATATTAACCTTCCTGGCGGTAATCCCGAGTGTGGCTCGGGGGTAAATTTTCTGTACCAAAAGCGGTAACCTCGAGCCACACTCGGGCGTCTTCTGGGTTCCTTCCCTGCGAGCACCGGCATTGCAGGGGGGCGGAACTGGCGAGAAATTCAAAAGTAAAACATAGAAAAAAAAATACTGAGTAGGGATGTCCGATGCCACTTTTTCAGGCCCAAGTACAAGTACAAGTACTTCCCCTCATGTACTTGCCGATACCAATTACCGGTACTTTTAAAATGACTTTAAATGATCCATAGTACAACTACATGTTCTGTACTATGGATCATCATTTAACCTATTCATGTTAGCAGCGGAGAATTGTAACTCTATTGCTGGAGTGTAGTGGAGGTATGTGCTGTATATATGTACTACATATACATTACACACGTCCAGTACACTATAGCAATAGATTTACAGCCAGCCCCGTCCCAGCTTCCCTTACTCACAGTTTCACTCCGATCCCTGTTGCCTCACGCGGTGCCTCTCGTAGTCGGCGCTGGGCAGGATCGCTGCATCGCATCTCGGTGCTCAGCTTGTGGGAGGCGCTCACAATTCTGCCCTGCTAATATGAATGGGTTAAATCATGATCCGCAGTACATATGTCCCGTACACTGCCGTAATAGACTTACAATTCTCCCCTGCTAACATGAATAGGCTAAATCATGATCCATAGTACATAACATGTAGTTGTACTATAGATCATTTAACCCATTCATGTTAGCAGGAGATCATTGTAAATCTAATGCTGCAATGTACGGGACATTTGTGCTGTATATGTACAGTACATATAGATATACAATTCTGCACTGCTAACATGAATGGGTTAAATGATCCGTAGTACAGGGCTACATATCATGTACTATGGATCATTTAACCCATTCATATTAGCAGAGGATAATTGTAAATCTATTGTTGCAGTGCATGCTATATGTCGTATATAGTACTTGTACATATAGAGTGCACTGCAACAATACATTTACAATTATCCTCTGCTAACATGAATGGATTATATGATCCCTAGTACGGGGCTACATATAGATCATTTAATCCATTCATGTTAGCAGAGTATAATTGTAAATGTATTGTCTGCACTGTATGAGCAGTGTGTACTCTATATGTACTCTATATGTAGTACATATAGAGTATATACTGCTAATACATCTAATACAGTGCAGAGAATACATTTACAATTAAACTCTGCAGCATAATAGTGTCCAGTGGGAGGAGCTCCAGGTGGTGTCCTAATTTAGCTGGTTTAGAGGTGCCGGCCAGCGAAATTAGAATCCCACCTGTAGCTCCTCTCGCCGGACCAGCGCTGACTCGCCGCTGCAGGTTTTTTTTCCTTACTTACCTCGCCGAGCGTCGCGTCACTGCTGCTCTGGTGGGCGGCGCTCCAAGCGGGGTCATCTGGCAGTCTCTGGCTACCTAAATTAGGAGCCCACCTGGAGCTCCGCCCACCGGAGCAGCAGTGACGCGACGCTCGGCGAGGTAAGAAAAAAAAACAAAAAAACAGCTTCGGGGCTAGGCATCGGGGCATTTTGACAAGTACAAGTACTTGTCAAAATGCCCTGTATCGGGCCCGATTCCGATGCTAGCATTGGTATCGGGACATCCCTAATACTGAGATAATCATACCGCCAGGGAGGTTAATACTTCAGTACTATAGAAGGGAAGGCTGAACTTGTTTAGTTAGTTCTGTGGCTGCGCTTGGTTTACTGCCACACGGAACTTCCATTGTTCTCCTCAGTGTAGTAAAGAATGATGTCCTCCCCAATGTCTGCTTGATAGTTCTGGCTCTGACATCAGAGCCAGTAGTTGCCAGGGAGAAGGAGATGGAAACAGAGAGCGTACAAGCACAAGGCAAAGGTACCACATGCATGCATACTGGGACCCCGAGGGAACAGTGGTGACTGGGGGACAGTGGGGACTGGGAGCACTACAGGCATAGCGATTTCTATGGTACATGAAAAATCACACAAGAAGACATTATAATTTATATAATGTTGTATGCTGCAGTACAGAACAAATGTACAATATGTGGTTATACCGGTAGTAGTAAAATCTGTATTGTATTTACAGTGAAAGCTTGCTTTCAACATATGCATTCTTCATATAATATATATAGATGCATTTGTTAAAAATGCAGCCCCAAAACCCCAGGGAGCCTCACATCCAGGAAAATTATTTTGGGCAAGCTGCATCATTTATTATTAGCCCCTACTCAACCCTGGTTCCACCCCCATAGTGGGTACAGTTTATGGACATGAACTGCCAAGGGGTACCCAGATGAAAAAAGGTTGGGAACCACTTGTTTAGAGCATTGGAATCTCTCATGTGAGCACTATTTTCTCATTCTTACTTCCTCCCACCACCCTTATCTTTCCTTCTGCAAGTAATCTGGAGCCTTTCTTTAAATTCTTGACTATAGGTTAGTGATATCTTCGTTAGATAGGCCTAGTATTCACTTCTTCAGTTTGTCAGTGACCCCTTGAAAGGATATATCACCATATCATTTTATGACGTTACATGTTTGTAAATTAGGGAAAGGTATTATGTTTCAGCAGTTACATTTTTGCCCTACAGGTGGATGGCAAAGGAATTCTCCAAGTTCCAGGAAATGAATGGACAATTTTTCGTCTTGGTCACCCAGGTCTCATAACACATATTGAAATAGACACCAACCATTTTAAAGGTATGGTCCTTAAACCAGCTTGCGGTTTAACCTGATCTATAGAATATACAATAGGTACAATCAAACCTTATGGAAGTGCTGGATGTACACAAGCAGAAGGTTCTGCTTAAATACACAATCCCTCTCTATCTGCTATTGCATGCAACCTGGCATGGATTCTCAGTGGTAGTCAAAAAGTGAACTTGAATTTCTTATCACCAATCCCTGTGGAAAGTTATTGGAAGGATCATGTATCAAATATTTATTTGTAAAACCGAGATT
>NW_017306728.1:748550-770727 GCF_000935625.1 Nanorana parkeri
ATGAAATTGAGGTGAAGGGGGCTCCTGATGTAAAGGGGGAAGTCTATTGTGAAAGGGGGAACTCCAATATGTAAGGGAGGCTTGTGATGTGGAAGGGGGGCTACTGATGCAAAGGGTAACGCTGATGTGAAGGGGAGAAGATTCTTCATTTGACGGGAGCACTTCAATGTGAAGGGGGAAACCCACCTGTTTGTGTGTTCTTGAGTGGGGTCCCCCTTAAAGTCTATGACATTTTAGACTGGGGTGCCTTGAGAGTTTGCATACTTTCCAAGGGTGCCGTGACTACAAAAAGGCTAAGAAAGGCTGATATATATTAAAAAAGGGACTGAAATCCATTGTAGTTTTCCATGATCTTTTTCCACAAAGTCATTTGTGAAGAATATAGGGTCAATAAAGTGAGCTGCTGGTTTCTCTTTGTCAGGTAATGCACCCAACTCATGTAAGATAGAAGCCTCAGTTCTGACACCTAAAGAAGAGGAGGAGAAAATCAAAGCAAAATGGGATGAGAAGTTGGACCAGAATTGGAAAACACTTCTTCCTATAACACAGGTATTTAAAAGCTGAGTCTTAGTAGTAAAACACACTACAGAGCAGATTCTGTTCTTGCAATTTTTGGAGGAGAAGTTAGAGCAACAATGATGTGTGTATATATATAAAATTCCTTTTAGTTTCATGCTCCTTGCAGTGTCCACAAAGCCTGAGGTTAAATTGCAGTCTGTTTTATGGCTATATCAGCCCTTGCATCATTTATGTGTAAAAAATCTTTGACCTCTCAATGCAATAAAACTTTATAACCAAGCTGCCTAAATGTAACGCTGCTGTTTTCTCTTTAGATGGCTATGCGAAATCCCCATTCTAGCCAAAACATTTTCATTTTGTGATAAAATGGGGAAAGGTTAGAAGTTTTTTTTTCCATTTCCTAAATTGTTTTCTGTGACTTCCTTGAGGAGATTTCACTTCACTTGCAATGCGGGCACCAGGATAGAAAGGGAAAGCAATCTCTTTGAGAGGAGTACAGAGAGCAATAAAGCCCTATTGTCTAGCAGGGTGGGGAGGAGTTAAAAACTCTGTATGTTTTTTAAATTGGTGTCTGATTAGTCTGATTCTCCCTACTTCTGGTGTGGTCAACATGGCAGGAATTGGATGGAAATATTTCTAGAGGAGACCCAGACTACAATTACAACTGGACAGAGGCTCTAACTTTTCATCAGTTCATCTAAAAACGTTTTAAAAATCTAGGCTCTAGACGTTTGGTCAAAAGATGCCCCTTTGAGGTTGTTGGCAGGATTAGCTAATGATCTTAGTGTGCACAGATACATTTAGACAGCATCAGATGCCCCATGCCAATTGATTTAAAGGGGGCAGAACAGGGTAGTAGCTAGATAGGCGGTGGAACTGCCCTCACATGGGATTGGCTGAAGGTTGCACCAGTCATGGGAGAAGAGTTGGCGGGAGCTTAAAAAACTTAGCGAGAGAAAGGACAGATGTGGGCATTCCGGTAGGCAATCTTTGGGAACTAGTGGAAAGGGGCACTGGGGCTATGTGAGTAAAGCCAAAATTCTGTATTCCCCCTGGGAAAGCATTTATCTCCCTCTTGGAGATTGTCACAATGTTAAAGTTGAACTATAGCTGGTGAATTAAACAACAGAAGAAGATAATATGGGCATTGGAGTGTTATTAAGTTGTTACAAAAAGTGAACTTGTTAATATTTGACTTTTTGACTGCACCATGCTATTCCCTAGTTTTCTTAATATCAGTAAAGACAATTTTTATATTTAAAGTGTATTTCCACTTTTCTGGGTAAAATTGAAAAACTCCTACTTTGTTATGAGTTCCTATTTACGCAGCATATCTAAAACTATATCTCTATTATTTAGTATTATATGTATATGGCTCCCAGACCCGAATGGCAATCAGGAGCTCCGGGATGCAATTGGAAAATCGGGTCCCGAATGCTATTCAGATCTAGGAGATTCAGCTTAAGTATTCATATTTGCATATGGTTTTTTGTGGTAGTCGTAACAAATATTCATTCATAAATTTATCTGAAACTAATGAAAATTCGGATTTAGTCTGAATCCGAAACCCCGAACCAAATTGAATTCCGCACCCGAATAACGAAATATACGAACCTAATTTTTCCAGCTTACATGTCTACCTTGCCAGTTGTAAAAGACCAGAAAAGCATTTGCTTGAACTGTTTCATGGCAGATATGGGATTATTCTGTAAAATGTTAATTTAATTTATTTTTATGTATTTCTATATCTTTAGCTTCAACCCCACAAGAGGCATTTCATTGAGGGAACTTTAATTTCACTGCAAGAGGTTGTGACTCATGTGAGGGTCACTATTGCTCCAGATGGAGGTGTAAGCAGAGTACGGCTCTGGGGTTTTCCACGACAGCTTTCATAAGAACAGACCATAAAGAAGTAGTCAAAAGAGAAGTTGATTTGTGAATGTTTTGACTTCTTGATCATCTTGATTAAGATGAAATGTTAACGAAAAGATTTTAAGAATTTAAATAAACATGTTGTCCATATTAGCAAGAGGAACTCTTTGGTGTGCCTCCTGTCCTATCACACTGTATGATCTATGGTTTTGTGTCTATCTAAAAAAGCATGTATGGCAAAGAAAAACTATTGTGTCATGTACCACTAGCTTATTAAAAGTGCAGGCAAAAGCACAGAAAATCAGGTCATCTAAGTACTTAGTTGGAGCGTCTTTCATTTCCACAAACAACCTTGTATTCACTTGCAATGTGCCTATGAGCTTTCTAGGAAATTCAGTCACGCCACGTTTTATTCCCTACTACAGCCAAAGTTCCCCTCTCTTCTGCCATGCCTTAACTCTCTGGTCTTTTGGGTTTGTTTAATTACCGTCTGTGCTGGCTCAGCCCCTCCTCCACTCACCCCGCTAAATAGCCTTTCATGTAGCTGCCAGAGGAGGATCTAACAAGGATAAAATATAGTGTCATTTAAGTGACAGCTTTGACTCTGCTTGGGCTGCTGACATCACATCCAAGATGGCAGCACCCAGTAGAAGTCCCAGAACTTTTGGATGTCTACACAAGGTAAATATTATCCATAAAATACTTTAAATGCACAACAATCATATGGTAAGTTTGTTGTTCAGCGATAGGGTTTCTTTAATCTGCTGTGTATTGTAGGAACAGGTTAGGAACTCTGCTACTGTTGCATTTCCACATCACATGATATCTCAGTGCTGTGGTTTTTCATGAGTATTATATTTGTTAGATACTGTGTTTCTGTGGTTTCAAGTTGTCCATCGAGATGATTAGTAAGTTGTTCAATCCAACCAGTCAATAAAACGAGGCACATCCTTTAGGCCATCTGCTCTGTAGGTTTGTGTTTAATAGTGTCTGTCTAGACCTCTTCTTTTATAGCAATAGATCTAAATTCTCAGCTGAGAAAATCACCTTTTGATGGTTTGATTTTGTAGCACTATTTAGACTGATCTTCAATCAATATTGATCTTCAGCTCACCAAATAGCTACATTGTAAATATCCTAAGCACTCTTACATGACATTAAGATCACAGGCACATTTAATCTCAGGTGAGGTTCTCAACTCAGGGTGTACAAAAGATGGCCACCAGTCACAGTTTTGCTTTAACATTTATCACTGTTGTTCCTAAAATATGTCAGTCTCTATGAGGGGAATTTATCAAAACTGGAGCAGACAAAATCTGGAGCAGCTGTGCATGGCAACCAATCAGGTTTTCTCTTCAGTTTGTTCAGATAAAATTTGAAAATTAAAGATAGAAGCTGATTGGTTGCCATGCATGGCTGCTCCAGATTTTGTCTGCTCCAGTTCTGATAAATTCCCCTCTATATGTCCGTACTACCACATACAGGACGTTAAACATGTATTTTACTACATTACAAATCTTTACTGACTCTTTTTATTAGATAAAAAAGCATACAAAGATAACAACTTAAATAAGCGTTTTCCTGAATTATTTTCCACTACATTTAAAACACCATCTATTATATTTTACGCTCTCTTTAGTTGATGACTGGACCCCATTGCAGTCATCAACTCAATCCTTTGTGTAGGAAGTCACACACTCTAAATATCCAACAAGTTTCAGATGTCTACCATAACTTACCCAGATCCTGCTTTTACCGTCTACATTTATAATATTAAACCTTGCATGAAGAAAAAATCAACACTGGCTGAATTTAGTCTACAGAGCATAGATCAACACTTGTTCATAGCACAAACCAGAAGTCATAAGCTCAGTTGCCATACAAATCTATATACAGTAATTTGTCACATAAATCTGTATGACACTTCAGATGACACTAAGCCCTCTACTTTTCTCCATATTTACATCTGGTCTTGGTCAGCTGATTCACTCTGGATTGCAATAGTATTATGTTGATGACATTCAATTCAATCTTTCTTCCCCAGATTGCTCTCCTTCTTTTAACCTTTTGCTCATATTTTCTTGGATGTCCTATTGCAGTTTAAGTTAAAAAACTAGCATGGATTTTTTTTTTACAGATATTATATTTATACTTATTATCTACAGTATACACAATCATTATTTTCTTTATTGTTTCTTCCTGCCTTCTCCTAAACTGTAAGGTTTTATGAGCTTTACCCAGTACATATTACCACGTAATTATATTGTTGTTATTACAAGGTGTTGTTCTTACAATGTCATTAATGCATTGTGTTTTGCTCTGTGCTATAGAAAACAGTGCTGCTTGGCCTAACTCTTTCCATCTCCTGTGCCTCCATATTGGACCTTTAATGTTACTGGAGGCCCTATTGACCAATAAGGAGGCTCTAAATACAGAATAGGTTGGTCCAAGTAGTACCTTTACGTGAAAAGTAGAGATTTGCATACAACCTCTGCTTTTCTGGATCTGCTAATTGTCTAGACATCCCTCAACTCCACTAAATACAACCTCTACCTATGCAATTTTTAATATATTTTTTGGGTGCCGTATTATACTTTGACTTCAAACACTGGAAACATACTAAAGATATTGGCAAATAAACACTAAGGGGGTTATACACAAGGCTGCGGAAGGCAGCTGAGTGAATAACCCAGCCATAGTGAAGTAAGCCAAACGCTGTTCGGCTATTCACTTGTGGCTTGTACGGCTAATACATCGGCTGAAATCAGCCATACATCGGCTGCCTTTGGCTGCACTTCGGTCAGCCGAACCAACATGTGGATGAGCCGAAGCTCCAGCAGCTCGCTCGCTGCCATTCGCCACTATTCTCATAGCAGTACGAAACCGCTCGTCCCGCAAAATAGTACAAGCGTGATTTTATGCCGGATTCTGCATGTTCGTGGCTATAGTAATAGCCGCAAACCAGCGGAATCCGAGCAGTTGGATAGATTTTAGCGTGCCGTGCGGTCTTCCGTGCGGGAAAAGCAAACGCTATTTGTGAATGGAGCCTAATAGCATAAACTCAGGTTACACACACTGCTGAATGGCTTAGAATAAAAACAGTCATCAAGGGAAGAGGTAGTGCTGGGCTTTTTTATTAGACAGCAGCAGTATGCAATGCACATATCAAAACACTGAATAACCTTGTAGCAATTGTTTGATTCTTTTTAAATCGACACATTTATATAAAATGTAACTTTAAAAAAAAAATAGAATATTAAGTGGAATGAAAATAAAAATTAAGTTGACCAAATACCAATACAGTTGGAATACAATACCCTAAAGTTGGCAGAAACTGCCCTGTGTTATGCAAGATTTTTTTTTTTAAAGTTGTAAACTGGGAAAAATCAATAATTTATGTCTTAGTTAAGCAGAATAGCCCATAACTGGCATGCAGATCACTGTAATTGCACCATAACATTTAACAGGACAAATAAAATCCAAATGTCACATATTCACGTCATCCATAAAAAGACAGGGAATGAACATATAATATACACAGTATTTTATTAGTTAGAATAGTATTTCATTATTCACTTTATACAATTATACGGAGAGGGAGGCAGGTTTAACAAGCAGACTCCAGTGATGTGGCCTCAGGAGTCTTTCCCTGTGTTATTCTAATCACTGTTCCTATATCTCTGGCATAGAGAAAGAGGATCTGATGGAAAAACATCCTCCTGATGACCTCCTATCTATCAGTTTCAGTTGCTCTTATCTTATAAGAAGAAAGTTCCATTTTAAGCAAAGTGAACTTAAATTAAACTTGTTTTGATAGGACAAGTAAATAAATAAAAGTCAAGTGAAGCAGACGCGGAGCACAGTGCTCCCTTAAGAGCAGCAATCGAAACAGAGAGCCAGAGGTGAAGAGAGATAGGGGAACAAGATATTTTACTTAAAGTTCAAAAGTAATTCAAGTCAACAAATCCACTGCAAGTGCTCTAATGTAGAAATGAACAAACTACCTTTACGTTAAAGCCCAACTTCTGGTCATGATTTTTGTTTAAATGGAGAAGCCCTGCAGGGGTTAAAATAATAAAGCAATACAATGCAATTCAGCGGTGGCCCACTGCCAGTTTGAATGGCAACCAGCGCCATTCAATCTACTTCAGGTGAGCACAGTGTGTGTTAGACACTCTACCTTGGGGTAGATTATACAGCTCAGAATATATAGATGTTGCACTCCTTACCGGATTTCCCAATCTTCAGGGAAGGGTGCTTGTAATGACTGCGGATGGCACTGCTAATTGCACAAATCATATGAAAGATGCCACCAGCACACCAAAAATCCTTTCAAAAACATGGTTGACATGGTTCTGAAGGATTTTTGGTGTGCTTGTGACTTCTTTTATACGATTAGATTATATAGCTGCCCAGGGTTTACAGAATGCTGCAGGGAATATTGACCACATCATTATGTCATGCCATGCTCTACAGTATTTACATATGCCCACTGTTAGAATGGGAAGAAGAGAACCAGTGATGTCACCTGACCAGACCAAAAACTGCGGGATTTATTGTATGGTATACACTTACTTTTTTTTTTTTATGAAAAAGGATGTTGGGGTTTCAGGGAGGAGAGGTGGGTGTTGTGGTCACAGTAGGAGCTGGACTTAGGTTTTAAATGCATAAGGATTTGTAGGCACCGCCATAACCCTGGCTGAATATTCCTTGCCATGCCCACTTAAACTGACATTCAAGTCAAATTTGTTTTCCCTCCCCCTAATGTTAATGTTAGCACTTACCTTAAATGATGTCTCTTAATCCGATCTTCTTCTTTCCTGATGTTTTCATTTGTCCCTCCAGCGGTGCGGCGGCTCTCCGATCCAGCGCTGACTCCTCTGTCCTTGCTGGTACTTCCTGTCCCACGGTGTCTGCATGCGGGTGCACGCTGCTCCATAGACTTACCTTGCTTCTCTCCTCGTCTCCCGGCCGAAAATCCGAGCTGTGCATACGCCCGCCCCAAGATGCTTTGTGGCCGCCCGAGCAGTTTCGGATTTTCTGACGAGAGCGTGCGGCAAAGACGGGTAAGTTTAAACCGCTGTTAAAGCAGGGTTTTTTAAAAAAAAAAACAGTTTTTTAACTTTTTGCCTATATCTACTGCTTGATAGCAGTAGATATAGGCAACAACCATTTACATTGCTCTTCAAGGTCTTAAGGCTTGGCATATATGGGCAGATGTCTTACACAGTAAAATAAGAAATAAGGCACCTTGCTTGTATTGCTAGAATCCACTTCTTATGATCTGGTTAGTTTTTTTCAGGAAAGATCCTTTCATTCCTTACAACAGTTACTCTCTATATGTCCACTCTTAGAGAGCATAGAAACAGAAGCCAGAACACTGCAATAGATGAATTTACAAAGTCACTCTACCCAAAAAATATTATCAATGATAAATATATCCTCAGAGAAAGCAGCTGTATTACGATTTTTAAGATATTAGCTATATTTTACAACAGATACAGCTCTAAATACTCACCCCTCAATGAATCCTTAAAGGTATCCCTTTTAAATAAATATAAACATATCAAGCAAATATATAAAAGTGCAAACAGCCCAAAATTATATATATACTGTATATATAACAAATATTGGAGGGTAATATACACTGAGTGGCCAGATTATTATGACCACCCCATCAGTACTTCGTTGGGCCACGAGATAACTCCACGAGATGACTTCCTTGGGCCGCCTCGTGACTCCACGAGATGTTGAAAGGTGATGCAAGGAATCTGACACTGCACTGTTGCCCTTCTGTTGTCTTGTACCAGTCTTGCCACTCTCCGTTCTGCCATAACATTGACTAGTCGCTGACGGCCACAATTCGCACGTTCAGACCCAGATTTTTGGCTGACAGTCCAGTCTTTAAACACTTTAACAATAAGCCCCTCTTGAACATTTAACAAATTCTGCTGTTTTGCTGATACTCGCTCCACGGCTCAGAGCGCCAACAATCATCCCACGTTCAAAGGCTGTTAAATCGCATTGTTTACCCATATCTTCAGAAAAAAATCACTTCTACTGTCGTGGTAAACAACCTGCTTCCCTATTTATAATGGTCTGGCCCTCTAGCAACTTCAGCACGAAATTATAGCTAATTATAGCTAATTTGCCTACAAGCGTCAGGTGGTCATAATAATCTGGCCACTCAGTGTATATATAAAACATTAAATATGGTAAATTGTGTCCATCCATCGTATTCATGTCTTTATTAGAATTTTGAAAACAACACTTCAAATTCAGGCAACAGTGTTAATGTATCATCAGTGTATCCACAGTAAATAATAATGCACTCAATGGTTCTACACTCCAAAACTATGGCCAGTGATCCCTTTTGACACAGAAGGTCTCAATGTGCAGACTGGTGTACTACCGTATACAATATTGACAGAGATTCTATAGTTTGATGCCCAAAATGAGAGTGAAGATGCAAGAGTTGAGGCTTATAGGGTTAAAGGGAAAGACCATTTAAAAAAATGAGTATAGGATATATATCTGCTGCACAAGCCATTTTGTAATTTAATGATTTAAAAAATGACCTCTCTATTTAAAACTGCAGCCGCTGTAATTATATAAATCTGTCATAAAAATTCAGTTCAATATGGTGATTTGGACACATTCTGTAAACAGGAAATGTAACTTCCTTCCCTTGTGATTGGCTCACTGATTATCCCAGAAGTCTACAGAAGTTTCAGACATCCCCTGCTATAGAAATTTAATTTGTGGGGAGACAGTCCCTAAGGGTTAATTACTACTAAAGGGATGCAGACGCTGCAAATTTCCTCATTACAACACAGAAAGTCCACCACTTGATTATAACAAACCCAGACCCTCCCATTCAGGAATCAGTTTACATAGGACATGGTGAACCAAACAGCTATTCTTTCAGAACAGAAACAGGTAGGAATCTGCATTTAGAAACAACACTTACTGTACCTACACTAATCGAACTTTGATGATATAACAAAAACTAGCAATAAAAATATGCATACTATACTATGACTTCTACTGCTATTATAATGATGCCCAGTCCGGGAAACCATCAAATAATATATCTGCATCTGTTATGTTCAGAAGATCACGGTGTCAATGATATTGAATTGTTACTATTTATTTGTAACCCTCGCTCATTCTTCTCTGTGTGTACTTGTATGTATATAAATAAAGAATTAAGAAAAAAAAAAGAAAGGTAAACAACAGTTTTCTGTGGTAGTTACATGCAAGTAACCAGTTAGCCCAGTCAACTGAGCACTTTATATTTCCCAGCATACCAGGGAATTTGGCACCATGCATTACATTTGAAAGTGAGAATTGTGTGTTACATGAATTAATTGACATCATGCAAAGGCGCACAAGACATAACACTAATACTGGCCATACACTGTTCTAGATTTTTTATTCAACCTGGGGGCTTAATGAAAAAAATAGAACAGATTTCTCCATCAACACTTACGATCATTGATCGAGGAATCTCCCGCTGCCTTCTGCCAGCTAATTGAGGGATGCTGCCTGAAAGGGTGCTGACAGCGGCACCCACTGTGCAAATTTTGTCCGGTTCATAAAGAACTGGCTGAAATTTGCTTAGTGTATGGCCACCTTAAGTATCACCATTGAGAAAGCATGCCTGTTTTTCATTGTAAAGAACAAGGTGGCTTTCTAACATGCATGCTGCATCTGCTGTTAAGTCCATTCATTTATGATGCTCTATGCCTCAGAAATAATTATAAAGATAATTATAAAGATCAATAAACAAAAGATAAACTGAGGCTATGAAAGACTAAGCCCTTTTAAAATTCAGATTAGAATGTTTACTATAAATTGAAATAAACTCTGTGAAGTGACTCAAGTTCCAACAAACAGAGCCCCCTCTCTCCTTTTCTAGTCTTGATTAGAAGTCCCACAACTGAGCTGCTGAGCTGTTATCAGCAGACAAGCAATATGTAGACCAGCAGACTGTATGCTAGACATGTGGGAGTAAAGGCTGTGCGCAGCAAGGAGACCAAAGCTTATTATCCTCTGTGCACTGGTACAGCATTCTCAGTAATTCATTTACATGATTAATAGTAGAATCTGCAGCAATTGTTTTGAAATGTTTGCCAAATTTTACAAAGGGTTAAACATTATAAATGAGGAAGGTACTATGTAAATGCCATAAGTATATATACACATGTAACAAGTAACATAAATAAATCTAAAGCCAATCATATCATATTTAATGTCTTAATTGTAATTTCCAAATACATTTTTGATCTTTCTACATCTTAAAGTCATAATAACGTCCAAAATATTTTAAAGCTATTTTAAATGCTGATAAAAGCACTTACAATGGATGCTGCTAATTCATGTTTAAAGGCTTCAGTTTTCCGCAGAATCAGCTGCTCCCCTGAGCACAGGCCCTGATATCCTGTTTTAGGGTGGCTCCTTTCCTTGCAGGGTCCTATGAAGCAACCCTTGTGTGTGCTAGTAAGCTGCGTGTGTCTCCACAAACACACAAACACCGCAGGGCATGTCACTACCCTCCTCCCTGCTCCCCTCTCCTTTATCTTCCTTTCTCCAAACTAGTAAATGAAGGGCTGCTGGAGATTGTGCTCTCCCTTGTGATCGTGTACTGGGCAGGTAGTTCAGGGAAGCTGAATTGAGAGAGTTGGAGCCAGCTGTTTAGAAACATGATGGAAAGTGTGAATAAATACTTTGTTGGGCAATGTATATTTGTTTGATCTGGGTTCATCATTGAAAATAGATTGAGAGTTTAATTCTACTTTTAGCTTTCAATAAAATAATACCTGCTAATATGGCATCAAGGTCTTTGTTTAGAAACTTCCTGTTATGGGGTGACAGCTGCTTCCAATGTGTCTGTGTTGTCACTCCAGAAAAGATATATTGTCAGCACACCTTCTGCTTCAGAACTTGTCTTTATGAACATTCATTTAGCATAGCCAAACAAATAGCATATTTCTGTTTAGCTCTCTAACATAAGTGCTGCTTGCTTCTAACAGTTTGTGATCTCCAATGACTTCATACATGCATTGTAGCATAGAAACCATTATGTATGGCTCCTGGTAGTGGACATTGAATCAAACATGTGAGTGAAGCAAACTTTACTTGTTCTCACCTCCTCTGCAGTTAGAACCTAAATGTAAGCAGAGTAATGCTTAGACTGAACATAGGCCTATGATGACAGCACAGAACACGGGGAAAACGGAAGCCACATCAGGTTATGTTTGAAAATATAAAAGTATTCTTTAAAAGTGTAATTGCTGAATCCAATCAAAAGGTTGTTGTGGAAAAAAATGGCTGATGGAATTAGGGCTTCTTTTAAAGAAGCAGTATGCCTCTGTGTGTGCAAAGGTAGTGAATGTGCAAAGATCAAACCTGAAGAGGGGCCTTTTCTAGTACAATCTGGGGTAGCAACATTGAGTGCAGCCCACAGAGCTGTTAAACTACTGTCACCTTGGGGAGAAGATGTAAGTGACTCCTAACTTCTAGGTCAAAGTATTCTTGGATACTCAACAATTACCACAGATAACCTACCCAAGCCCAAGTTATTTTCTTCTAGATTTAGAAGGGGACGTTACTTCTATTTGCACCCCCAATAGGGTAGACTTCACTTATGTTCTGCTCCAGTAACGGTGGAGTAAATGCCTCCAAAGGAAATATATACTGTAGCATTTAAACTGACAAAGGTTCTATCCATTTACCACTCTATAAAAAAATAATAATTCCACTTTGAGGTGACTCTAAGAAAATGAACTTACGCTCTCACTGTTGGTTTATTGCACTGTTTATGTTATAAATGTATCCTTTGAGTCCCAAATTCCCATCAGAAGTTGCTCACATTCTCAGCTTTCCAAGGAGGCAACAGTGAGGCATGGTGGCATTACTGCAACCTTTTATTAGTATCTTCTTAAAAGAAAAAATATGTTACTGTAAATGTTTGGACACCTACATTTCCATGCAAGGCCCACTTTAAAGTGCACTTGTGCCCAGGCTATGGGAAAGTAGGAAGTCACACACCAACGATATCAGACCACATTCAACTTTATTGAACCTGGAAAGCTCTTTACACCAAGCCCCCCCTATCACTGCGATCAAGCCATATTGGGTTAAACATTAGAGAGGGGTGGTCCTAGGCAGGGCTGCAGTGTGCTGTGTCTGGATTCCGTAAATGTGAATTTTCATAAGGGCTTGGAGCAGTGACATCTCTCCACAAGTCTATACTGCCCAGACTATGGACATTAATGTTTTTACATATTCCTAACAGGCAGTAAAATGGCAATGTCTCTGATGTGAAATTTGAAGATGAATTTCTCCACAATGGCTATAGCTGCAGAAGTGAATGAGAGTCTATTTTAAAGTGCTTTTTTCACTTGTTTTGAATATGTCAAAATTTTATTGTGCATAGTCCGGGCACAGGTTTCTTTAAAGTATCCAGGAATAATAATGTGTTTAAGATGTCCTCTTTTTTAATGTACTTTTTTATGCAATAATACCACAACATTTTTTTACAGAAACCAATCAGAAATCCTCTGCCAGTCTTCTGATTGTTCTGAACTCATCAAGGCTGTCTGACTAGCATGGTTAATTATAGATTACTGTTCTTTACACTGTTTTAGTTAAGAATACACTTATTATCATTTATTTATTTTTTCCATAATTCATTCACCATTGACATACTGAGCATCCCTCTAGTCTACAAAGATTCAGTAAGACAAATGTGAGTAAATAATCAGTGCTCTGAGATCTTCCACTAGGTGGCTCCAAATAACCACTTACTAAGACAATGCTGTCTGTTTCTGCTTATAGAAGTGTTTGTGTATATACATATAGACAGTATATCAGTTATCACATGTTGTCTGCGGATCTTTTCATTCTCTCATAAACTGTTTTTTTCACACTCTAATGCAAATTTAATTCTACCAGTTACCAAATAAATTATTCAAAAGTAAATGTAATAAGTAGCGTTGAACGAACAGATTGTGAAAACGGGATAATCTGACATTAGCATATTTTTGATTTGAGTATAGGCAATCAAATTCATTCACTCTGCGGGGAATCAAACAAATCATGACTCATGCTTGCCTAAATGTCTTATTGTGTGATTCTGTGCAGACCTTACAGATCTGTATGTTAAGTTTACAACTGCTTATTCTCTTCATGTGTTTGTTGCTAGATATCAGACCTGAGCATTTTTAGGTAACACATTACCTCAACTGTTAGGCAGAGTGGGACAGTATGGAACAATAACCTATGATCATAACATTATCTCTTGCATGCCACCGGTAAATCAACATTACTGGCCAATGAATTACTTTCATGGGTTTATAAAGCTTCATGGGATGGATGAATGTGGGCAGTCTCAAGCCTGAAGATAACTATATCAAACAGGTCTCCGTTGTCCTACCTAGTCATCCCTACACAATATATATATATATATATATATATATGTATATACATACAGTATGTATATGTCAGGTTTGGCCTTTTATTTGAACAATAGGATAACACATTTAAGTCAGCATGTGTGTGGTAGCAAGGAGGAAAAACATGGTTTTCTACCCTTATGTTAAAGTTGTATTAAAATCTCAAACTTTTTTTCAGTAATGATTTCAGATCAAGCAGATATACATTGCCCAGCAAAGTATTTCTTTACATTTTTTGCCCTGGTGTTCTATCAAAAATTGTGGCTGTGTTGGAATGTGTGACCGGCCACGTGGTCCCACCTAGTTTTTTCGGCTTTGGAATATGTGACCGGCAAAAGGTGAAGAATTCCAACGCTTTCTCAGCTGTTCCAGGGCAGATCGGCATCGCAGATCGCATGTGCAGGAGAACCAATCTGCCCTGGAACATCTAAGAAAGCTTTGCAATTCTTCACCTTTTGCCGGTCACATATTCCAACACTTAAAAACTGTGCGGGATCACATTAAAATGTGTGACCGCGTGACCGGTCACACATTCTAACGCAGTCACAAACTTTGATAGAACACTGGCACTTCCAGTCATCATGTTTACAAACAGCTTCAACTCTCTCAGCTCATCTTCTCAAAACTTCCCGCCCAGTACAAGACCAGAAGGGATAGCAAAGTCTCCAGCTGCTGTTCATATTTTAGAATGGAGAAAGGAGCATGGAGGAGCAGAGAATTGGTTTGCCTTGCTGTGTCTGTGTGCTTGCTTAGCTTACTAGCACACACAAGGGTGGCTTTATAGGACCCTGCAAGGGAAAGGAGCCACCCTAAAACAGGATATCAGGGCCAGTGCTCAGGGCAGCAGCTGATTCTGCATGAAACTAAAATAACATGAAGAAGCAACATTCATTGTAAGTGTAAAACCCTTTTGACTTTAATATCACTTTCAGGCTCCAGTCACACAGGAGCGGTTGCCCGTACATATTTGGCCAGCGGAATACTGCATGCCCTGCAAAATAGTACAAGCATGATTTTGTGACAGATTCTGCAGGTCCACGGCTATATAATAGCTGCAAATGATGAAAGGATGAAAGATTTTAGCGTTTGCGTTGCCGCGCAGTCTTCCGCACGGAAAACGCACTGAAAACACAAATGCTATATGTGAATGGAGCCTAAGTTGGATTCTGTGAGACAATCCAGTGAGTGTGTCTAGTTCTGATATGTCTGCACAAGAATGTTAAGGATTAGAAACTATCATGTGCTTGATTCTTGTACATTTCTCCATTTCAAAAAAAAATTTACACATGAAAAGCAATGTTTTTGGAAGAAGCTTGTAAATAAAAATGTACCATTAAAAAACAAACTAGTACATAGAGACTCCATGGGGACACAATGGAGGTAATATGACTAAGGAGTACAGAATGTTCACTTACTGAAAAACGTAAAGCTGTGTTCTCTTCAATCATCCAATCCCAAATCCTGTTCTTTTCCTTTCCTCTTCACATTATTCAGAGGGAACGTAGCTTCACCATGTTCACTTTGCTCAGTGAACATTGTTTCCTTCTTTTGTAAACCAACCACAGGTTTAGGAAACAGTCTTTCAAAAAGGTAAGCAAAATTGCCATTACAGTGGTCTGGTTCAGCTACAGAAAAGCTCAGATGATGTTGTAACAGTTACCAGCGTTCAGTTCTTAAAGAGGAACTCCAGGAATGTAAAAAGTTAACCCTTGCAAGAGTTATCTGCTCCTCTTGGTTCAGGGGCTCAAATAAATAAATATATACTCACCTGATCCTCGTTCTTGTCTGGCTGCTAGACTGGTCCTCTTCTCCCCCGGGCTCTGGCGGTCTACCCCCCGCTGATGTCATCATGTCCATTGCAGTCCATTTACATGCATTAGACCTGAGGACACCGAGGGACATAACACTGCCAGAGTGGTGCAGGACCGAAGATCAGGTAAGTATATCTTCTTTATGCCAACCCCTAGACACAAACGAGCAGTTAACCCTTGCAGTGCGGGGGTAACTTGGAGTTCTTCTCTAAAGGGGGACTACCTCTTCCGATGAACACTATGGATATTACATAAAAACACTTTCACACTCATCAGCACTGGTTAAGCCTCTGTACTGAGTCTCTTAGGCCTAAATGGGCTAAATATCAAGACTCAGTATATGGCTCTAATCAAACTTTAGAGAAAAGTACCCCTGTAATTTAACCTCATTGCCTGGATATGGCATGCTGACACAGTGGCTGCTCAATACCACAACCATGCCATGAACAACTTGTGTGATGAAACCCCTGGCTCCAGAACTTGTTCAACCACAAGGCATCCTACACAGGAGCTTAGGGCCCAGTGGATGTCCAAGTGTCCCAGCTACAACTTTTATTCTCTTGCAGTAACCCAGAAGGGTAGCAAGGATGGTCAGAGCTGTGAACCTGCCAGGCACTTCACAGGGGAGTCTATACTTGTTGGTCGGTTGGTTTCTAATTGGGCTATGCCAGTACAGTGTTTCTGTGCCTATTACAGTCATAATCAAAGTTGATGAGGGGAAGTCAAACTTGCTACCTTGTCTGGTACCCCATTCTGCCTTAATCCAAGTTTGCGTGGCTGAGGTTAGATGGGAATAATTCTTTAAACTGGGTTTGTCACACATTGCGGCTCTCACTTACACTGCTTCATGCTGCATTTCTATAGACCTTCTGCACACATAGTCTGAGCCATTGTCATAGTATCCAACCTCTTTTGCTTCCCCTATTGAATCACTAGTATGGGTAGTGTATCTCTAGAGAAGGTTGCCTAGGACTGCTCTACCAAATAAAACTAGAAGTTCAGGTTAACCACAAGCAAAGGTCTTTGGCAAATACTTCATATTGTAAGCAAAGTCTAAGAGACTGCACCACAAATAACACCATGCACACTTTATTAACACTCCAAATCCTTAAAATTGGATTACTGTATCAGCATGGGAAGCAGGGTTCTCCTCTACTGCTCTGGCTGTGCATGTGATCCTCAAGTCATCACAATGATAGACCACCATGCACCTTCCGGTGCCTGTTCACCAACCATAATTATATCATTCAACTGCAGTCTGTTATTCTCTACTTCGGCCATTTGTATTGATTCCTATGGAGAATCTGGAAGTGAAGATTACTAACGTTTCCTAGTATAAGCCAATAATGGCAGAGTTTAGAACTCCAGTCTGAAGAACTTGCTTTGTTGCAGTCCTAGAAACATAAAATGGATGACAGAAGGAAATCATTTTCCCCTGCCAGAGTTCACCAAGACACCACATGGTTGTCTCTGTAGTCTCCATTAATTCATTTATTTTATATTATGGAGAACACAGTAGGAACACCCTTAGTGTAGCATTGCAGTTTTAGTGGCACAGGATGTGATTTGGAAACTATGACCAGGATATGTTGCTTCTGATATCCCCATAAAAATGTAGATAGTAAGAGGACAGTTAATCCTGAACTATCCCACCTATCATTGTATTATTAGTTTGGTTGTACGTATGCATGGATTATATTTAATTTTTTAAAACTCTACTGCAGCTTTATTCTACCACAGCCAGATAACATAACATCATTATCATTTCAGAAAACTACAAACACTTCCTGCATTACTATATTTTCTTTTTCTTTCCCCAACGTGTCTATGCAGACATGCAGTGATTTGAGTCCTCCTTTGATTTGTGTATTTCCTTCTGCGTTCTTCCTTAATACACTATAGCTGAGCATGTCTAAACCAGGAATATAAGACCCTTTGTAATTAATCAGCAGAAGCTTCCACAGATCTGCTGTGTGGGAGATGTGCTTTTTGTTAGCATGATGTAATGGAAAGCAGTGCCATTCCAAAAGTGAAGCAGAGGGATTGACCCCCCTCCTTGAGTACAGACGATTATGGGGTACAATGTACAAGAGAATACAAGAAAACTGAAAAACAATGAGAGAACTGAATACAGATCTATTTTTATCATTGCCATGTGTCAGAATTACTAAACAGTGTTACTAATATAAACTCTGGTCACACTAGATCCCCACTGGAGTGCCTTGGTCTCTTGCAACACCCAGCTTGTGCGCAGACAGTGTGCTAGTTGGATTAATCTCCTCCCCGGTGATGCCTGCATAGTTCTGGAACCGATGTCACATGAAAGAGTAATCCACCCAGGAGCAGCAGAACCACTCCGTTGTCAGGTATCTAGTAAGTAACCACTTACACCAATTATCTATTCAATGCCCACTGACCACTAATCTAAGGTGGGATTATACCACTGACCACCAATTTTCTACTGATCACCAATATAAGGGGGTACTTCATCCCCGATCATCAATGTCAGAGGGTGGTTCTCCACTGATAAGGGGAGGGGTACTTCACTGAGCACAAATGTAAGGGGGCACGTCTGCAGTAGACATCAGTGCAAGGTGGTACTTATCTATTTACCACCAATGCAAGGGGCACTGCTCTGACCACTATCATAAGAGGGCACTTCTCCACTGACCACAAATCTAGGGGGGTACTGCATTGGACACTCTGCACAGTGCATACCCAAGACTGATTACTGACTGCTGCGACTTGTAAGCTGCTGTACACTACATTCTACTGACTGCTGTGCTTAGCTATACTGTACAGTGCATACTTCTGATTGCTACATTCTTTAAGTTGAACTTTACATTACATACTTCTAAGCTATGCTGTACATTACATATACCTGACTGCTGAACTCTGAAGCTGTGCTGTATTTTACAAACCCCTCATGGCTCCACTCTGTAAGTTGTAGTGGACACTACATACTCGTGACTGCTTCACTCCATAAACTGTGCTTTACACTACATGACCACTGCACTGTAAACTGGTAAACCGTGCTGTACATTGCATATTCCTAACTGATGTACTCTGTAAGCTGTGTTGTACACTATATGCTTGTGATAGCTGCACTATGGTAGCTGTGCTGTACATTGCATACCCTTAACCAGGGACATCCCTATAATGAGGCAGCGTGAGGCTATTGGCTCAGGCAGCATCTCTTTGAGTCTGGCCAGCATCCTGCCCAGCTCCTGGCAACCAGTGCTGTCACTGAGCTGGGCAGGATGCCAGCCAGTGAGATGATACATGCCCAAGTGTGCACGACCAGCAACCCACCCCCAGAATGGGCACCTCCAGCACCCACACACTAAATCCCCCTTTCGTGCCTCAGGCCCTCTGGTGGCGAAAAGGTTAGGCACACCCCTGCCCTTGACTGCTGTTCTTTGTTAGCTGTGATGTATATTCCATTCACCACTGATAACATGTTGGCATTTAGAGTAGGGGATGCCCCAAAATTATCAACGTTGGGTGTCAAATACACTAGATTTAACATTGCTGTAGAGAATGGACACAAACACCAATTTTGATGACATCAAGTCCTGGACTGTTAGCTGTTCATTTTAGGGCTTGTTCACACCAATTGCGATGCGTTCCAGAGTGGGAGCTGCTGAAACGCACCGCAATTGCTCACAGAACTCCCCTATGCGTTCTGGGGTGGGAAGGGGCGTGGCGGTGCATTGAAGTCAATGGCAACACAGCCACCTCCCCACACGCAATGCGATCAGACGTGTGGCAAAACATTGCCTGCGTTCGGTTCCACTGCCAATGCAAAAAATAGAGCATGCAGCATTTTTTTGCGTTTGTAGTGGAAGGGAACGCAGGCAATGTTTTGTCACATGTCCAATTGCACTGCGGGGGGAGGGGGGGGATTAGGTGGGGTGCGTGGCTGCAGTGCCAGGGGGGAAGGTTTGTGAGCGATTGCGGTGTGATCCAGCAGCTCTGCAATTGGTGTGAACAAGCCCTTAGAAAGCAGGTAAAATCATTTACTGGGCATATTCAGTGTCTAGGGCAATACATTTACTATATACAGTATACTGTGTATGTATGTATGAGTATATATATATATATACATGTATATATATATATATATATATATATATATATACATATATATATATTTGGCCATATATTGCTTTTTAGATAGACCATTACCAAACCAAAATGTAACGTCTTCCAATTTCCTAGTACAGAGGCAGAACATGAAAGATTACATTTATGCAAACTGCTTCATCACAATTTTCACAGCACTATATTTGAAACTGCTGTCTTTATTTGCAATAGCTCGGTCTTTATTGTCTGCTAGGAATGTTCAATCCAGAAATTGTATTCTGACACAAAGAAATATTTATCACAGACTGTGGTGCCTGCAACTTTCTAAAAATTGAATCTGGACTCCGAACATTTGATGCTTTTATTACAGCCATTATGAAGGATTTAAGACTTGTTTATTGCTGGCTTGGTGTGTATGCGCATCTGCCACTTGGTTCTGTAAAAAATAAATAAATCCCCAAATGGCATTAACCCTGTAAGCGCTGTGAACCAAATGAGATGCATTTGTGCTTATGTTAAGCAAATGTGTCACGGGAGTGGCAAGAAAACATTATGGAGAAGTTTCAAAACAATGTAGATAGTACACTTTGAGTGGTAGTGTGTCTTTCTAGATAGTATAGTTTCTTTGGTTTTTCATAGCCACCAATAGGAAATAAACATTGAATATTACTTATAACTGGATAGGTTGAAGTAAATGATCAAAATGGTACATAACATCAAGTATCTTTCTTTTGGTGATGGTTGCACTTAATGCATAGGGAGAACCGGACCTTAGTCCATTAGGGTGGGCTGTGCCAGGAGTCAGTGGTAGAAAAGGTCCCAAAATGATTGTGTAGCAGAGGTGCCTGGTATTGGTGGATTTTGCATATAGAGCAGATGCTCAGAGAGCCCTTGTGTCCATGTTAGAATTTATTTTATTGTTGTAGTTACATAAGGACACCATATAGCGTGTTTACTACTTTCTGTGACTACTTTCCACTTCTTCAAAACAGATGCGTCACATACTCTTTAGCTGGTGCCTTAAAAAATAAACTGTCTGCATTGAGAAGAGCATCAGAATCCACCAATACTGGAGACCCCTGTAACACAAGCATTTGATGACCTTTTCCAACACACATCTCTTGGGCCTACTAAGGAAATAGGTTAATTCAGCTTACTTCAAGACTAAAGCTGGCATAAACCATTAAGATGGCAACTCTGGTGGGACTCAAACCCACAACCTTTGAATTACTACATGCTCTAGAAGTCCAATGCGCTATCCATTGCACCACAGAGCCAGCTGCATGATGCCCAGCATGGCATGACACAGAACTTGGACTGCTGAATTCTCTGGAACTAAAATTTTGAAAATGCGAGATTGGCCTCAAACCCAACTTTAGTCATTCAGGATTTGCCTACAACTCATAGCAGTCGTTAACCCAAGGCTCTTCCTTAGTCTAGTCCACATAGAAGCTCCTCTCACAATATAACCTAAGGAAATAGGTCAATTCAGCTTACTGAAGGACTAAAGCCCGCCATACACCATTCAGATTGCAACTCTGGTGAAACTCAAACCCACAACCTTTGAATTATTACATGCTCTAGATGTCCAAAGGCTGTCTAGGATAATATCTAGGTCTTTGGGCCAATGTTCCACTTACAAAAGATGTAAAGGCACACATTGCTAAACCATGAAGCTCAAAACAACTTTATTAGTCCAGCAGTGATCACTCTACCTAAGACCTCCACTTAATGTGTTTTGCTCCCTACCAGGCTTCTTCATAGAGCTGGATCAATGTGCTGCTGAACATTCAGCTTAAATTACAGACCCATTTGTTAATGTGAACTTCTACAGACAACACAGTATATTGTCAAGTACTGATGAGGAAACTCTATGCACCGATGATCCTCCCACCTGCCCCTTGTCAATTAAAGGATAATTAAAGCCTCGGGTGTTTTTGCATATATCTACTGCTAGCTAGCAGTAGATATATGCAAAAAGTGTTAAAAAGGGTTTGAAAAGGGTTAATACTTACCCGTGTCTTCCCCGCGCGCTCCCGTCCGAAAATGTGAAAAATCTCGGGCGGCCGCAAAGCATCTTGGGGCGGGCGCATGCCCAGATCACATTTTCGGCTGGGACGCGAGGAGACACACAAGGTAAGTCTATGGACGCGTGCACCCGCATGCAGGCACCGTGGGACAGGAAGTGCCAGCAAGCTCAGAGGAGTCAGCGCTGGACGGAGACCTGCAGCAGCGCTGGAGAGACAGATAAAAAGGACAGGAAAGAAGAAGAAGATCAGATTAAGAGACATCATTTAAGGTAAGTGCTTTCATTAACATTGGGGGAGGTATAAACATTTTTTACTTTAATGTCACTTTAAGGTCAGCGCTGGAGGATCGGACAGGGGGGGGGGGGGGAAATCCCTGCAGGGAGCCGTGAGTGACAGTCAC
>NW_017306728.1:770895-780693 GCF_000935625.1 Nanorana parkeri
GGGGGTGTCCCTGCAGGGAGCCGTGAGTGACAGTCACGACTATCTACAGGGATAGATCGAGAAGTGAGCGAGCAACGCTATGTGTTCGCTCACTTCCCCATCTGTTGAGCCGACCTGTGACAGTTTCATTGTCACAGGTCGGCTAGAACTATGAGGCTGAGTGATTTTCACTCGCCTCATAATTCTCCTTTATTGTAAAGGTGCTTTCTTACCTTTAAAGAATGTCTCACTGTTTTCATGTATAGTTATACAGGCACTGAGAAATCATTAGCTGATTTATTTATAAAAAGGCCACTATTCCCTTAATTTCCTTTTGGTAAGTTGCCAATATGCCCGTTACACCTGGCCTCGTGCAACGTAATTATGTAGGCCAGGGGACTCTTGGTCTGTCAAGCCCATCTGCAATTCCGCACATGATCTGCCCCTGTGAACTACAATTCCCATGGCATGATGAGATTGATGTTTGTGTCAGTGGCACCGCACAGTGGGCAGAGGTGATGCCACCGCTTGAATGATTCCTCTTCCAGGTGTCCAACAATATCCATTATTTCTGGATGAAACTGATGACATGAGGCATTAACAAAGGGTACTATGTAGTTTATTAAAAAACACATTTGTAATGTGCTTAGTAGCAGGGAGTGTTAGTCAAAATTCCTAGTACATGCCGTTACTTCTTAAATATGGAGATTTGTACATTAACCACTAGAGGGAGCTCTGTATTTGCCTCAAACTTCCTGCTTTATTACTATTGAGATAAGATACTGTATAGTCCATAAAGGGAGTGCATTGTTTTCAGTGAGTTGGCTAACTTGCATTCTGAGAAGGAGCAGAGAAGTATCGTGGTGTTAGTCCTTGGGGCCAAGAGAAAAAAAGAACTACTCTAAGTTTGGAACAAAATTAAAGCGAGACTAAACTCAGGAGTTAAATTTTAAAAATGCATTCACAGACCTTAACTGTTAATAAAAATGTATCTTATTTGTATATCACTCGGCTGTAGAACCTCAAATCATCTCTGAATTGGTGCTGACATGACACTTTCCTTCCTTCTGGAATGTGGCTACTTTTGTTTCCCATTGTCCCTGTTTGTGTTGTAAACTAGTCACCGCCCCAAGCTCCCTCCTGTGATGAACTACAATCACAATACAAATTAGTAAACTCACAGGAGTGATCTTGGAGCGGTGAATAGTTTACAACACACAAACAAAACACAAACGAACAAAAGTAGCCACCCTCCAGAAGGAAGGACAGTGTCAGCACCAATTCAGAGAGAATTTGAGGATCTACAGCCGAGTGATACACAAATAAGATACATTCTTGTTAATAGTTAGGGTACTTGCATGCATTTCTAAGATTTAACTGCTGAGTTTAGTGTCACATTAAGAGAAAGTCTCTTAAAAGCTTGGCCAGCATACTCAGTTTTATTTTTGCTTATCTGCAAGACTAACTAATGTCTATCATGTACATCTTGACCTTGTGCATGATGAGGAGTAAAAATTCCTGAGGCTACTGGTCATGCTAATGCAAAGAATTGTAAGAGTAGTAATTGTGTATAAACAGAAAGGGTTTAATGGAAATTGTAATTTTGCTGTTTGCTGTGAAATGACCCAGTGTACAGTGCTTAGTGCGGAATAAATATCATCTGTTTGGATTCTTCCTTTCTGAGACTCTTATAAACTCTCTTCTTTTCACAAAGAGCACATGGTCATTGTCGGCCAACAATGATGGAAAGATTGTACGACTCAAGAAAATATTTTGATGATTCTTCACTTGTTGAATCACAAGTAGAGCAAGCAAGAAATGAATCCAGAATCTCCTTTGTCCCTAAAACTCTTAGTTTGGAACATCAACAGCTGTGGTAAGAAGAGTGACAGCCTGTGATGAATTGATAAAAGGCAGAAACAAAGAAAACTCAGCACTGGAATCTTCAGAAACATCCGAATTGGTACAAAACACATCGCCTTTATTTATAATATACACTATTTTGCCAAAAGTATTGGGATGCCTGCCTTTACACGCACATGGACTTTAATGGCGTCCTAGTCTTAGTCTGGAGAGTTCAATATTGAGTTGGCCCACCCTTTGCCACTATAACAGCTTCAACTCTTCTGGTAAGGCTGTCCATAAGGTTTAGGAGTGTACCTAAGGAGGAACAGCTTTGTCACCCTAGACGAGGACTACAGAATACCTCTCCCTTTCCTCTTCTCTATAACATAGCTGGAGTGGGATCATGTGTGGCATCCAGCATGGAAAACTGATTGCATTATTTGGAGTCAGGAAGGGATGTTTTCCTCTTAGAGACATAATTGGTCAGAAATGTCTCTGGGGTTTTCTTTATTTTCCTCTGGATTCAAATAGTAGTGATTCCTAAAGCAGACCTCATACTGTATTTTATACACATTAGATTGCAAAAGATAATTGAACATACCTAAAAAAAAATAGAGCATAACTAAACCCAAGTACAAAAATCTTATATGCTGCAGTCTACAAGTCGTTAGAAGAGGTGGCTGCATTGGTTTTCATTTTTTCCAGGCTTTTCCCCTTTTTTTACCTGGTGATACTGCCATTACCAGACTTCCTATTCTAGAGTAACAACATTCACTTAATATACTGTATCTCCTAAGGATCAGCATTGTTACCCTAGGATAGGAAGTGCTTCAGGACTACAGAAAACCTACCCCAATCCTAATCCCCATACATTGGAAAAAAGGTGACCTATAGTTCACAGAGATAACAGGGAAGCACAGGAAATTAACAGATCACATGATTTCCGTCAGGATCCATCAGTATTTTAAATAGATCAATAGGGAGCAAATAAAAGAAGTTCATTGTTAGGTTTACACATACACTCTAATGCATTCCTGTTACTAAGAACAGCTTCACCTGGTTGTAAAAATATGCTTCTCACTCTCAGAGTATCAGACCAGGATCAATGCACGTTTAGAAATGTTTAGTAATGACAATCTACACACACATACTTCTAGATAATTGCCGGCTTTGTATTCATTGCATACCTTGTTTTACTTTTCCTCTCCATTCTCACAGTGGCCATTTTTACTAAGGGCAGATTAATATAGCTCCCTTTACTTCCTGGGACTCTGGCACATGTGACTAAGACATGTGACCATGTACATTATCTCAGGGGTGGAAAATGTCTTTCCCTGAGAACTCATGAGTGTACAGATGAGATTTCCCAGCAATGCTCTGCTGATGTAACCTTCCCAGGATGCAATGCTTGGGCACAGATTACATTGTTTGTGCCACAGTGGACCAGGAAGTGGAAAAAAAGAAATCATAAGTAAAATAAAAATGTGTTTGTTTAGCTAATGAATGTAAGATGATTTTATATCAGCATGCAGAGTTGTATGCTAATGTGATTTTTAGTCAAAGGGGTTAAAGGTCCGGTTCTGTATGCCACCTCAGGTTTCATGGGGTCACCTGGGTAGACCCATTATGAAGGCTGTTGACCTTCCGTGCAATATAGTAAAAGAAAAGAAGACCTCCTTATTAGGCAGTCAATGGAATAATCAGATTCGGAAAGGGCTTATAGAACCGCCTACCCAATTCCTTGTGCCACAAAGAAATTCTGAAGACATGGGTTACATTACTTTACTCAGTTTACTTTGTTATCTGTGAGAACTGTTTTAGGAAAAGAAAGCATATATCCATCAATGTGCACCTTTTCTATTCAATTTGAGATGGTGTAACTCTTGGAAATGCAACAGCATATACTGTTATGTCCCTTGAGCTGTAGATGGCGCTGTAGTGCAATGTTAGTCTCTTTATGCATGCTTATCTATGATACACAGGAAGTTTTCCTATACATATGTTTCCTGCACAATGCTGTATTCTGATGTAATTTTATTCTAAGCAAGTAAAACTTAATTCAGCATTCCTCATGATCTCAGTGCTTCACCTAAACACATAACCAACAGTAACACATATTTTACATTGTATATATATATCTTCACTACACTTATACTTGCGCAGACTCTTAAGCCTAAGGATTGGACCCAATAACTCTAGGTACATTCCCCTGACAATGAGCAAAATTGATACTTTAAAAGCCTATTTTAATGATTTACTGTAACAATAAGCTGACCTTGGAGTCATGACATCACTTGAAATTGCATGTACCAGCTTATTTAGAGCTCAGGCAAGCCTTCTTCTCTCAGGGAGAGGGAAGTAGAGGGAAGAAAGGTTAAAACCTAACTCCAGATGACATTTTATGACCTCATCATTCTAGTGCTGTACTTTTATTGTCCAGGCATAGGCTTGGGCCAGTGACAGTGAGGTCACCAACAGTCATGAGGGAATGTGTATTATAAGCCAAGCATTTGGGAAATTTTTTAAATTCTGTGTATTATTTGCATGACATGGTTTGTAGAGACTCATACAGATCATGAAACATGATTTGCCTGTATTAGTAAGTTATGTGAGCCTTTACAAATCAGAAATACTTGTGTTCAAATATTTTGGAGAAAAAAATGTGACAGATCAGACTGTACTGTGCTGTTCAACCTGATTCTTGTTTGTGTCAGAGCTGTGTAAATCTCAGGGTTAGCTAGAATAAAGCAAATAGATGTTCTTTAGCTATGTATTTAGCAGTGTTGTTGGATTTTATTCTTGAAGTGTACCTAAAGCCATTTCTTTTGTTTTGGATAGAGTATAGTTGAGTTTTATATCCCTACCCAAGTCCTTCCTGTGGAGCTTCAGCCTCCCCTTTTGTGCTTGTGACTATTGTCTCTGGAACTGAAACTGAGTGATAATCAAAATTGTGAGTTGTCCCCTTTAAAGGGGACACCTGCCAAACAAAGTATTTTGTTTACTCTAGACATTCTTCCTCTAACTTTCTATGACAAAGGAAGTAGAGAATCGCTTGAGTAGCACACAGACAAAAAACAACATGCCAGGGGTTTAACCAGGGGTATCCCTAAACCAGTCGTGGTGGGGTTCTGGCAGTACATGTTACCGAGGGGGGTGGTCGGTGGTGGGAATGTGCAGGTGGTGCATGTTACCTAAGGGGTTGGGTTGCTCATTCTACTGTGGGTTGGGGGGGGGATGTGCTGGCATTGCACGTTACTGGGTATGGTTGGAAGGGTGCTGAGGGTACTGGTATTGCACGGTACCTCTGACATCAGTTAGCCGGGCGGGACGCCGGACAGAGCATCACAGGTCGCTAATAGCAATTTGGGATGCTATGGCCAGAAAGGGTGCAGCGGGCACACCTGCCGCCCCACCCATGTGAACCAGTGAGATGCCTCAGACTGCCTCATAATATGGACAGCACTGGGTTTAACTATTCCCTATGTGAGGGGTTTCATTATTTCCTATGCTCCTCAGATCCATCTAGTGTCTATAATGCGGTATTACATTAAATTACATTTCACCTGAAAAGAAAATAAACTAAGAACATTTGTTTCTGCCTCTATTTGCACATTCAGAGAGATTCACATGATGAATGGCTCTGCAAATGATTTGTAAATAGACCCCTAAGTCAAAGTTTTGGCATCAAAAGCTGTATGAAGATATTATGGTGAATGCTTCATACAGCTTGGCGTAGTGATAACCCTATTCTGGACTGCCCTTCAACAGGGCCGTCATCAGGGGGGTACGGCCGATACTCATGTAAGGGGCCTGGGTGGCCTAGGGGGCCCGCCCAGAACACTTACATGAGTATTGGCCGATGGTGACAGGCGAGGGGGCGGTTGGGCCCCCGCAGCGCCAGAGGAGGCCTGGCCCTTGCAGCACCGGGCTGCAGGCTTGCCGATCCAGCGGCATTAGAGCAAGCTGGGGCCCCATCAGCGCCACTGCTCTTCTGATCTCGGACCGGCCGAAAGTGACATCACTTCACTTCCGGCCAATCCGATGGCAGAGGAGGCCAGGTGAGCAGGTAAGAGGAGCTGGGAGCTGGGAGGGAGATGCAGCCCTGACCAGCCCACCTGAGACCCCTGCAGAGCCCACCATAGAGAGTATCAGCTGCACAGCATCTATGGTGGGTTCTGCAGGGTCACTCTCAAGTATGTGTGGGGTCTCAGGTGGGTCCTGGGTCCAGTGCGTCACTAAGCCCAGTGTCCATCGGGTCACTAAGCCCAGAGTCCATCGGGTCACTAAGCCCAGAGCTTAGTGGCCCCTAAAGCTGTGTAAGGGGCTGCCTAAAGCTGTGTGAGGGGCCCCAAAATTTCTGATGTCTGCCCTGCCCTTCAATGAATATACAGCTATAATAAATCCTGCTTCAGAGTAACAGTCAAATACTAAACAGTTGTATCCTTTATATGGCTTATGGTAAAATGGTGCAGTTATCTTTTTGCTGGTTATATTTATTCCGACCAAATCATCTTTGTTCGAGTCACCTTCCTGAGTCGCTACTCTTCAGAAAGTGCTTGTTGGATCAAAATTCATCAAAATATTGGTCACCTTTCTATTTTGTCCTTGCAAAAGGTGTCTGAACGTACCAAAAAAAAAAATGACTAATCACCTAAATTTAAATACCCATTACTCAATATTATAAATCCAGCCTAAAGATAAAATAATTCAAGAGAAAACTTTGATTCTTCATAAAAGGGAATGATCTGCAATTTTATTCCAAAGCATATTCAATTAAAGACTCCAGCAATTCTATATGATAGAGACGGTTGATATGAAGGCTTCTATTATACCACTGTAGCCATTTCTGGTTCAGTGATAAATCAAACTCCATTTGTAATGATTTTTCTGTATCTGTGACAAAATTCATAAAACTGTTTCTTTAGGACAAAAGTTTTAATGTACGTTTAATAAAAAATGGAATGAAATACCCAGACCCCTGCTTGGACAAAGTGTAGGAATAATTAAGAATTAAACTTTAATAAAAAAAGGATTTCTTGATATTTTATAAAGTGAAAGATAAGACATTCAGTTCTGTAGAATCACACTACATTAAATAATTAAATTAAATTAAACCTTGCAGCCGTGAAAAAAAAAAAACATTTAACACATTCCAGTACAGTGTTTCTAAGTTCTTTTGAATGAAAAGAATGCATGCAATTTTAATGTAATACCCAAAGAGGTTATGTATTATTTCCTGAAGTAATGCAGTTCATATTAGAAAAGGAACAGTCTACATGAGGATCCTACACAGGGCCATCACTACCCCAGAAGGCTGTGTTAGAGCCTTGATGTCAGCCTTGCTGACTGGTTTCCTGCCCATCTCACTGACTTCACTGCGTGCCAGGAGTTCAGCGGGACGCCGGCCAGGGCATCACGCTCAGTTCCCTGGCAACTGATGATGCCATAAGCTGGGCATGAAGCTGGTCAGAGCATCACAGGTTGCTATAAGCTCTTAGCAACTTGGGACACTGTGGCTGCCCCTCTGCCACCCCCCCAATGAGATGCCACCTGAGGTGACCACCTCAAGCTGCTTCATTATGGCCACGGGCCTGACTCTACAGCCCGACTATAGTGGGGACTTCATCACCTTTTCTCTACACTGTCATGAGATATTAACTGGTGACTGTCATTGATGCGAAGATGAAGGAAAGGAAATGTTGTAATTTTTGAAAACGTAGCAGCAATCTGACCAATCATTCAAGAACAAGACTTCTCCAATCCATACAAATGAAATCACATACTCAAGGGCTGCCACTGCTCACAAATTGCTGACTTGCTCTCCAGCAGGTAACAGGTTAGGTAGGACATAGGTTTTTGAAACACTGCTTTTTCTACCAGTTAAAAATTTAGATAATCCAGGCCCCTTATATAACACTATTTATAAGTGCTGTGGGCACGAATGCCGAAGCGCTAATGCGCTCAACAGGACGAATCCCATTGTTTTCAATGGCCCTTGCTCACATCTGAGCGTTCTGTCACCCTTAGCAAAATGCCTATAGCTCACAAAAGTACATAAGCTTCTTTTGGGGCAGAGACAAGCTTTTTTTGCCAAATAGATTTTAATGGGAGCGTCCGAAAACGTGTGAAAAATGCACACAAAATGTGCCTAGTAAATGGATAAAAATGATTATAATGAAAAAAGATCAAGCCTGAAACGTGCACAAACTACCTGTACAAATGCTCCAAAAAAAGCTAGGAAAATCAACCAAAGATGCTCATCTCAAGTATGAATGGCGCTAGCGCAGACACATACAACAAAGTAAAACTAAATCAGAGAGGGACACAAAAAAGGCCTTTCTACTTATGGTAAGAGCAAGCACCTTAGGGTGTCTACTGTAAGTTGGACTTTACTTTTTAAAGGTGTAAAATGGCATACAAAATCACCCTCCAACATGTCCATTTACATTAGATTCCACATAGACTGGCATAGGGTCCGGGAAAATGCAGTTTTTAACTCCATTGCAAGACATCCAGTGATGACATCCGATCTATACTGCTGTGATCAGGGGGGGAAGTGTGCACGGATCCTCTCCTGATCAGTCCGTGTGAAAGGGGCCTTATTGTGTGTATACAAAATGTGTAAAAGTTATGTATTGACAAGCTCATCATGTTAAACTTGAATATCTTCAGTTAGCATTAAACAGTTAAAATAATTTGCAAAACATCATCGTGATTCCTAGTTCAGCCTTTGGGGAATCCTAAATAGGGTGCAGTGATTTGGTCTAATTTACCAATATATGAGGTCTGTTCTAGGAGTCACTGCTATTTGAATCCAGAGGAAGGTAAGGAAAACCCCAGAGACATTTCTGACCAATTATTTCTGTGAGGGGAAAACATCCCTTCCTGACTCAAAATAATGCAATCAGATTCCATGCTGGATGCCAAACATGATTCCACTCCAGCTACAAAGAAGAGGAAAGGTGGAGGTATTCTGTAGTCCTCTTCTAGGGTGACAAAGCTGTTCCTCCTTAGATAGAGTACAGTGAGTGAGCATTGTCACCTTAGCACAAGAAGTGTGCTACTGGCAGGATCACCAAATACAAATTAAGAAAAATAATCTAAAAAAAAGACAACTAATACGGGCACCACCTCTAAGGAATGGTAAGCTGCAATATACCACATTTTTGTTTTTGAATTTACAGTATATGCGCTTAAATCCACATTGCTTTTCTTTGCAATACGTTGTTACGTAGATCCTTGCGAGGGAAAAAAAAGTAAACAGGGATTTCAGAAACTTTTAAACAACGGTTCACTAAGGAGCATTTTCAGCATCCAGCGCTTCACTAAGCCCTGAGTCCAGCGCGGCACTAAGCCCTGAGTCCAGCGCGGCACTAACTCCTGAGTCAATCGCGTCACTAAGCCCTGCATCCTGCACGTCACTAAGCCCTGCGTCCCACGCGTCACTAAGCCCTGCTTCCAGCACGTCACTAAGCCGAGTCCAGCGGGTCACTAAGCCTAGTGTCCAGCGGGTCACTAAGCCCAGAGTCCAGCGGGTCACTAAGCCCAGAATCCAGCGGGTCACTAAGCCCAGAGTCCAGGGGGTAACTAAGCACAGAGTCCAGCGGGACACTAAGCCCAGAGTCCAGCGGGTCACTAAGCCCAGAGTCAAGCGGGTCACTAAGCCCAGAGTCCATCGGATCACTAAGTCCAGAGTCCATCGGATCACAAAGTCCAGAGTCCATCGGATCACTAAGTCCAGAGTCTATCGGGTCACTAAGCCCTGAGTCGAGCGGGTCACTAAGCCCAGTGTCCATCGGGTCACTAAGCCCAGAGTCCAGCGGGTACTAAGCCCTGATTTAAATTCATATACTGTTCTGCGTTGCTGTATACATGTATTGCTGGGATTTGTAGTCCCCCTACAGCTGGTGCCATTGTGCATTAGAGTGTAAGCGCTGGACCCCGGGGGGGGGGGGGGGGGGGGGGGGGGGGGGT
>NW_017306728.1:780850-784426 GCF_000935625.1 Nanorana parkeri
GGGGGGGGGGGGGATGTGCCGGGTGGTTGGCCTAAAGCTGTGCAAGAGGCCCCAAAATTTCTGATTAAATCCTGCTTGATATTGAGCTTAAATCCACATTGCTTTTCTTTGCAATACATTGTTACGCAGATCCTTGCGAGGGAAAAAAAAGTAAACAGGAATTTCAGAAACTTTAAACAACTGTTCACTAAGGAGCATTTTCAGCAAACTTTAGATTGATGTGATATATCAGTATTGCCAGCCCGCCGAAAGAAAATAAATTGTGTGCTCTAAAAGAACTGTATATTATAGATGAAAAACAGGTCATCATTTGTCTTTATTAACTGCATAAGTTTCTAGTGAAACCATGTTCTGTAATAATGGGAAAGATTAAGGCATAAATACATTGTTATTTGAGAAGCAAGCAGTAAATAATTAGTCTGCATTGGTGAAACAATTACATTGTAAGGACTGTTTTTCCTTGTATGTATAATAAATCACGTATGTGAGAGATATTCACACTGTAGGTGGCTCTGACTATTCATCTGCGGCTACTGACTGCTGCAAATAGGGAGTAGAGGTTGACACTGTGGTAACAACAAGGTAAGGCTTAGTCAGAGTCACTTTAAAGTGATATTAAAGTCAAAAGGTTTTTTTAGGCTATTTCAAATGTTAATTATTTCACTTACAATGGATGCTGCTCTTTGTTGTTTAAGAGATTTAGCTTCCTGCAGAATTAACTGGTCCCCTGCACAAACACACAGACACAGCAAGGCAAGTCACTCTTCTGCTCCTCCCTTCTCCATGCTAGTAGATGGACAGCTGCTGGGGACTGCTCTGTCCCTTGTGATCATGTATTCAACAGGCAGTTCAGGGATCCAGCTGTTTGGAAACATGATGACTGTAAGTCTGTGAAGGTTCTCATTCATCCAGGTCATGGTATATCTGTAAAAAATAAGTCAACGCAACTGGACTTGCTGTATTTTTCTTGAAGACGTTTCACTGGTCACGCAACCAGCTTTCTCAATTCAGAATGACTTGTACAAAAATTCTCTGGGAATAAATAAATAAATTAAAAGAGGTGTGAAGAGGCCATTTATGTAAAAATGGAGAAGCCAAGCTTGAACAGAGGTAGGGGGTGAGACATCTATTGTCTGCCACATACAATGCTGTTTTAAAACGTCTCTCTGGTCATGTTAATAACACCTCCTAGACTCAAATTATGCAAATGCAATCAACACCTGGTTGTGACTATGTGGATTTGAGCAACATTCACCATATTTATTCCCAGAACATTTTTGTACAAGTCATTCTGAATTGAGAAAGTTGGTTGGATGACCAGTGAAACGTCTTCAAGAAAAATAAAGCAAGTTGCCTTGACTTATTTTTTACAGATATGATGACTGTAAGTGCTTAGGCAAAAATGTAAAGAAATACTTTGCTGGGCAATCTACACTACCTATCCAAAAAAAGTCACACATTTAACATGGGAGTTAAATCTTAAAAATGCATTCAAAAATCCAAACTTATCCAAACAAATATTAACAAAAATGTATCCTATTTGTGTATCACTCGGCTGTAGATACCTCAAACCATCTCTGAATTGGTGCTGACACTGTCCTTTCTTCTGGAGGGTGACTACTTTTGTTCCCCATGGTCCCTGTGTGTGTGTTGTAAAGTAGTCACCGCTCCAAGCTCACTCCCGTGATGGACTACAATCTCAATACAAATTAGTAAAAAAAATGTGAGATTGTAGTCCATCAAAGGAAGGAGCTTGGAGCTGGGCATGGGGAGCTGGGCACTGCCATGGGTGACATGTATCATTGCAAACAAAATATATATTTTTTAAATAGCATTCAACGGGTCCTTTTTTATGTGACTTTGAGGAGGACATGGGAAAAACAACATTTCTTTCTATTGGGAGATGCCTGTAGGCTGCATGCAGTGTTATGGAACAGTATTATTCTCACGGAAAAAATCAGTGATACCATATTCTGGCATCACATATTTTGGAAGTGTAATTGATTTTTTTATGTTTACATTATTGCTTTAGTAGCAATGACTCCGTAAAGAGCTGCTGGAATGTCGGGTTCTCCTGCCCTTCCCGACAACTCACCAACACACCAATATTGAAATAATGGTCTTTATCTAAGCAGGAATAAGCCCTGTAAACAAAATGCTGATTAAACTGTTTCAGCAACGACAGGAAATACCTGGTATCAAATACTGGAACATAACCCAGTTATGTGTAACATTATGAATTTATATCTCAAAACATATTAGTTAAACCCAGAATTGTCTTTTTTTACTGATACACTTCTTTATACTGCTTTTTCAAAATGTAATCAAGATCATAAAGAGGTATGATAAAATTGCAGAATAACACCTCTATAGTTAAATAGTATCTTATCATAGATTTCTGTACATCAGACTAAAACTAGGGACAAATGAGGAGAAAAGAGGAACAGAGGGCTTTGGTTCTGAATGAGAGACAGGCCCTCCAAATAAGGGACAGCTGAGATGCATGAATAGCAAATATTTAAACAATTTGTTGTAGGGCACATTTTCAACATCATGTAAAAATAAATACATATCATACAGACACCATAAACTATATTTAAACAATCTGTTGTAGGCCACATTTGCAAAATCACACACCTCATGCAGCATTTCAGGTGAAAAAACACAATAAAGTATATATTTTTCACAGTAAAACAAGAGAATATTGTGAAGACTCCATAAACAGCATTTACAAAAACCTGTCATAGGCCACATTTGCTAAATCACACACCTCATGCAGCTTAGGCCAAAAAAAAGAGTGTATCTTTTTCACTGTAAATAGGAAGGAATACTGTACAGACTCCATAAACAAATACATGATATGTTGTAGGCCACCTTTTCAAAAAAAGACACCACATGCAGTTTTTCAGCCCAAAATTCAATTTGTAATTATACATATTTTACAGAAAAAAAAGAAAGAAATATACTAACCTCATAGACAGCATTTAAGCATTTTTGGTAGGCACCATTTTGAATAGGAGAGACAACAGTTAGCTTTCAATCCTAAAATCAACAATAGAGTGTATTTATTTCACATTAAAAAAGGCAGCTAAATATTGTACAGCCTCTATACATAGTATTTAAGCAACTTTAACCAGTTGACCCCCCTTAAACCCCCTTCCCAACCAGGCCATTTTTCAGTATTCAGCGCTGCGGTACTTTGACTGACATTTATTCCGTCATGCAGCGCTGTACTGAAATGAATTTTATACCCTCTTTTTGGGACAGATAGAGCTTTCTTTTGGTGGTATTTATTCACCACTGGGGTTTTTATTTTTTTTACTATATTAAGGAAAAATCACCGAAATTTAAAAAAAAAACAGTTTCCCCTATATTAAATGATAAAACATTTATTATTACCCAATTTTTTGGTAAAATATAAAAGACGGGGTCACGTCGGGTAAAAAGACACCAAACATGTCAAGCCTTAAAATTGCGTGCGCGCGCAAAACCTCAAAAAACGATAATACCCAAAATTGGCCATAGGCGACGCTTTAAAAGCTGTTACCGCTCATCAGTTTAGTGTTATCAGTGATT
>NW_017306728.1:785227-809684 GCF_000935625.1 Nanorana parkeri
GGGGGCCGCGAACGAGCACATATAGGCGATCGGCGGGCTATGGACCCGCTGATCGCCTATATGTGAAACACCCGGTACCGGGTGTTCGCATTGGACGGGTCTTTTCTGCCCGTGCGTGCCCGCTGGGGGGCGCGCACGAGCAGAAAAAAAATGCCGTCTGGTGACGGCAACCCGCCCATGCAGCAGTGCCGTCCGTCCGTTTTTCTACTACGGGCGGACGGCAAGAGGTTAATAAGCCACATTTTGAGCCAGAGAGACAACAGCCATCTTTTAATTAAAAGAAAATCTAAATTAAAGTGCATTTTTTTGATAGCATAAAGCCAGGGAAATATTGCTCTGACTCCATACAGAGTATGTAATTACCTATACAGGTCTGCTTTTTCATTGGGGGACACCAGGCTTCTTTTAATGAAGACATAAACATTAGAAAGTAAATATTTCACAGAACAAAAGCCAGTAAAACATTGTACTGACTCCATACACATAATTTAAGCACTTTTAGTAGACCACATTTTGAACAGGAGGGACAACAGTCAACTTTTAATTCAAAATCAAATTTGGAGTGTATTTAGTTCACAGAAAAGAAGTCTGCAAAATAATGTACCGACCCCATGCACAGTATGTAAGTACTTATACTAGGATTAATTTAAGCCTAATTTAACTAGGCTGCAAGGGAACCTTAATCTACAGGCTGTGGATGCAGAGGGGTTAAACATCTAGTCTAGGTCATTGTGCCCTTCTCAGGCTCAGCATAAATAGTAATTTCTGTTATAAAATAATGTAATTTCAGTACAAAATGTCACGTATCAAAGTACAAAAGAACATTTTCAGTAGGGTCCGTATTCATTTATCATGTTTTCAATTTAATTTGTATTTTTGAAATATGTTTTGGGAACAGCAGAAGTTTCATATGAGCTAAATAATTAGGATAATACTTTAACAACATTGTATGTCTGCTGCATACAGCCATAAGCCACAAAGCACAGGAATGTCAGAATACCCTGGAATACATCTGCCATTGTAAGCCTTACAAATTACATGTGATATATGGTTTAAAATCCTTTCATTTCTTCCTCTCCAGCTCAAGCTGAATTTAGTAATATGCCTATTTATCCACAC
The DNA here is from genome assembly GCF_000935625.1 of Nanorana parkeri. NCBI lineage: Eukaryota > Metazoa > Chordata > Amphibia > Anura > Dicroglossidae > Nanorana > Nanorana parkeri. The sequence goes on from NW_017306728.1 coordinate 786,347, forward strand.
AGTACTTCACTATTGCTTAGTGGCTAAAAGCCTGCAAGTGCAGTAATATATGGGATAATGCACCCAGAAAGGAGCATTAGATGAGTTCAGTGAGCTGATGGCTATCAAGGTCACAAAATGCTTAAAAAATTGTGTAGAGCAAAGTTTGTTCTGGAGCCTCTTTTGTCTCATCTATCTTTTTTTTAACTCTTGAGGTTTTAGATTTAATATATTTAGGTAAAATGTTACCTTTTTCAGTCTTTATAAACCTAACAGTCTCAAAGAGCAGATAAGAAAAACAAAAAAGGATAATAAGCAAAGGAATTGTATTATTTTTGTAAATAGGGTCTTGTAAATAAAAAGATAATGTCTCGCTCAGATTTCATGGACCCAGCAGCAGCTGCTCCCTTACCCTGGTAGTTACCTTTGATGGGGTACATGTTGTTGGGACGCAGCTACAGAAAATTTTTATCATCATTTAATTTGTGTTAGATTTGCTTCTAAACATATGTTAAAGCTGAACTCAAAAACATTTATTGAAATTTATTTACAGGTACGAACTGGGCTAGGGTAAAAAGGGGCATATGCCCCCTGGGCTAATGCACCTGTGCACTAAAGAGGGCTGGCCCCTCCCTTCTGCCAGCAGCCCAGACTCACAATCCAGGCTGTAGTGATAAAGCTGCCCAACCCTGTTTAAGTCCTCTCCTTACCCTCTGAAGACTCAATGCAGTAACAACAACAGACCTCAGATGTTCCTCAATAGCCACAAAGGATATAACTCCACTTTGTGTGAACCAATGTCTTTCCAAATCTAGATATCACTTTGTAAAAATAGCAATTACATTATTATTTTTCTGCCTAGCCTGTGCAGAAAGCAGAACTGTAAGCGGGAGGAGGTATATCAACTACATACCACTTTTAGAATATACTGGGGGCAGGCACAAGGCCGGTGACCCTGAACAAGGAGCAGCAGTGATTGGTCCTAATTACAGCAAACTCCTACAGTGATGCAAATGCAGGAGTTGTTTCAGGATTGATCACAGATCTGGGGGAGATAAAAAAGGACAGTAGAAGGACAGTAGAAATACTAATCCCTCTTATATCAATAGACAACAAAGATTTTGCTTCTTGAACATTTTGAAGATTTTGGGCTGCTGATCATGAAAATAAAGTGTAATTTAACCTATCACATACCATTTTTAAAAAATCTTTTATTTTGGTATTTTCTTCACATATTAAGTTTCCTAATTTTCAATTTGTTTATATGAGTTGCTTTGTGTAGCTCATCCATGTCCAGGCATGCACATGCGTATGCAGTTGCATACGATGCAGTTGCATGCGTATGCAGTTGCATACGATTTGTGGAACTTGGACATGTTGGACATGCCTGGGAATGCTTAGGCTTATTGTATGTGCTGTAAGGGCTATAGACAGATTGCAACAAAACAACCAGTAGTTGATGTAGAACGATTGGTAAAATCAGAAATTTCTCGACAACAGTCATGGCACATGACAGCTCACCAGAATTTTTAAATTGACTAAAATGGCCACAGTGCGTTATTAAGGGGTGACCCGGAACTAATAATAACATATATATAGTATTTTACTTTTTTTATAACAATTAAACATATTATAAGCCTAGACAGTTCAGGCTTAAAACACACCAATCCACATAAATGAATAATGACCATATCTTATCAATCCAGTACAATGCTGGATGATAATTCCCTATTAAAAGACAGCAACAAATACATTAGGAAAGGAGATAGGGCCTGCTTGATGAATTTAGACCCTCTCTCATTGGCTTTAAACATGGAATTCCAAACTGACAGCTTCTCATGGATACACTGATGACAGGCATGAGGACAGTTTAATGGCTAGAATCGCTTTACTAAGCATCCACCACATCATACTGTGTACCCTGTACTATCCCATGTGGTCCCTCACTATGCACTGCTGTCCCTATCATTCTACCACATTTGTGGTATGTTTACACTTAACTCTCAAAGACGCACCATGGCTGGAGTTGTTAAGAAAGCGTATGAAATGTTGTTGTAATATTGGTGATCAGAACAAGGTATGGACTTCTCTCATTTGCTGTGCAAGATGTGCTTTTGATCTGAGAGCTTGGCTCAGAGGAACTTGAAATCAATGCTGTTTGCTGTCCTGATGACATGGGGAGAACAGAAGCATCATGTAACGAATTGTTACTTATGTCTGGCTAATGTCAGGTTTCTCTGCTAAAAATAAGAAATCAATTGAGCACCCCAATCTGCCTTCAGGTATGAGACCCAGTGCCACATGATGACTGTCTGCCAGTACAAAAGCCACCAGATAAATGGAGCTTTGACAAAACATATTAAGGTGCTGAAGTAACTGCAATGCACCATCCTGGTGCAGACAGTGACAATGATCTGTATTTTGGTGTATCTCTGACAAGCCTCATCTCATAACATAGTCAGAATTAAACAACCTGGTCAGAGATTTGGGTTTGTCAAAATCAAAAGCAGAACTACTGGGTTCAAGACTGCAAGGATGGTGTTTGCTACCACCAGGTATGAACTTTTCTATCTTTTGAAGCCACCAACATGACTTAGAAAGTTTTTTTTTGCACAGGTACACAACCTTGTTTTCTATACTGACATAGATGGTGGTGGAGATGTGAGCATGACCCTCTAGAATTGCGTCTTTTTAAACAGTCATCAATATTAAGCCTCAAGACTGTCTTGTTACAAAACGTCAATGGAAGGCTTTCTTGTTACACAATGGCAATGTGCACCCTTCAATACCTGTTAGCTATGCTGCACATATGAAGGAAATATCTGAAAACATTGAAATGTTGTTGAAGTACATCCAGTACACCAAGTACAACTGGAATATCTGTGGAGATCTAAAAGTATTGGCAAAGCTGCTTGGAAAGCAACTTGGAAATACCAAGTACTGTTTCATTTGTGAATGGGACAGCCATGCAAAAAAGTCCTATTACATTAAAAAGGAATGACCACTCTGAAATAATTTGGTTCCAGGGACAGAAAAATGTGGCACATAAACCACCTGATGACCCAACATTTTTGTCTCCGCTTCACATACAAATGGGACTGTTGAAATTTTTTTTTTTTAAACAAAGAACAAAGAAGGGGATGGCCATCATAATTTGAGACAGATGTTTCCAAAGATAACTGATGCCAAGATTAAGAAAGGAAGTTTTGTTGGTCCACAGACCAGATATGTCATCAATGACAAGCAGTCATGTTAGATCTGTTAGATCTAACAACAGATATTAGCTCTGTTAGTGGGGCCAGAGAAAATCACCTGGACAGTAGTCAAGGATGTTGTTGAGATTTTTCTTGGCAACTACAGAGCACCAAACTATATTCAGCTGGTCGACAAACTTATTACAGCATACAAGACCATGATGTTCAGCATGTCACTGAAGATTCACTTTCTGCATTCACACTTGGACTTTTTCCCCCAAAATCTAGTTGTAATCAGTCATGATCATGGTGAATGGTTCCACTAGGACATGGACAATGGAAAAGTGATATTATGGCAACTGGAATCCATCAGTGGCTGGCTATTGTTGGACACTGCAATGAGAAGCACCAGACACTAAGTACAACACACATATGCACAGCATATTAGCCCAATATGGCACACTTACCTGCCAAAGCAAACCCCTTCAGCGCTGCGATCCTCCCTTGCTGGAACTTCCCTGGTTATCCCAGTCTTCTTCCAGGTTTCGTGTCTTCAGCCATGTGATTAGTGAGGCCCTGAAATAACTCCCCCAAAAATTGCTAAATAGTAGAATTTTTTTTATGGCAGAAAAGACATACACAGTCTCTTCTGCCATACAAAAACCTACCAACTGTCATTTTAAAACACATTTCCTTTAGGTCCACTTTAATAAGTCAAGAGTTAAACAAGACCTCTGAACATTTTTTGCATGAGATATGAGGATTCTCTGACCAACATTTTGCACTAGGGCTCTGTGGCCTTGTTGTTGGACTAGTTGCTGTGATAGCCATGTGTTGTCCAATGTACTGAAATGACTTAGTAAATGTTTAAGTTGAAACTATTCCTGGGTCAATATTATTTTATTTTATATTTTAAGTTTTTAATTGTTGCATTATATATACAGTAGATATATATTTTTTCGCTACACACGCATAATGGGTGATTTTGTTTTCTGTACAACTCTTGTATTTACCTTACCTTACTAGGTACAAAAATTACCTAAAAGAGTCCTCAAAGTAAATAAAGATTAGCTGGTACAGCACAAAATGCTTGATACTGTAGTTATGAACCTGTGCCACTAACAGCAAGAGATGGAATTAAGGTTCACATGCAAATTGTCAATATGTAACTCTTACTAGGAAACAAACTGGGTACAAGATACTGATCAATGTGAGCAATTATGTTGCGCTTGGTAGTGAGCAATGTTCTTTACTGTGTCATCTTGCTATTTATATTCAAGTGAAAAATAAATGAAAAAATTAATGAATAAAGTGAATAAAGATTCATAAATTAGTGTAAAATATGTATAATAAATAAATAAATAAATAATAAACTGTGTCTTTGTTTTGTTCAGTATTTTGTTAGTAAAGAATGTGATAATTAAACAATATTCTGTGATTAAACGCTCAATCCCACGTCTATATGGATTACATGTACATTCGGATTCAAAAGGTTGATCTCATCATTCGATTGGTTGATTACAATTACACAGCTATTCGATTCCGAATAGCTCACATAAAACCATTTATCATCGCCCCAACACGAAAAAACGAAAAAAGCAAAACTACTTACTGTACTGTAGTTATGAACCTGTGCCACTAACAGCAAGAGATGGAATTAAGGTTCACATGCAAATCGTCAATATGTAACTCTTACTAGGAAACAAACTGGGTACAAGATACTGACCTGGTGGCACAGAACTCCTCTTGTACTTCGTAAATTTTTTTTAGCGATGTGGCTCCTCCCCTGTGGATATCCTCCATACATTTTGGTCGTGTCCTAGGTTGCAGTTTTCCTAGTCTAAGGTTCACTATGTATTATTATTAATACATTTACGGATTATGAGGTTCCTTTGGACCCTTCTTTTTTCCTGCTCCATCACAATTCTTATTCTTTTAAGGGTTACAGTTAGTTAGTTATCATACACATGGTGAATGCCGCCCGTGCCTGTATCCCTGCTTTTTGCAAGAGTGTTCTTCTTCCCTCAATCAAATCATGGTTTCATAAAATGAATGACATTAAACATACGGAAAAAAAACCTTACCAGTTCAATAAGAGGTACTTCAGCTGAGTCTAGAATATTGTGGTCTCGCTGGAATGAATTTATGTGTTCTGATGAATATCGAGCTTATATGAGTAATTAAGGGAATCCCTTTTTTTTAAATTTGTCCTTTTTGTTAGGTTTTTTTTCTTTTGTTTTAGCAGAGGATATATGAGTATTTAGTACAATCTTTTGTAATAGTTAAGTTCATGTATTGATTTTTGATTATGATTATAAATTTGCAAAAAATAGTTTAATAAAGAATAATAAAAAAAAAAAGAAATGGATTTATATATTGAGTTATTTAATAATTTCAGCAATATGATGTAAGCCCATTTACAGGAAGCTCATCTTACACACAAAAAAGTGAGAATATCCAAACAGATGAAGGCATAATTCCAAACTGTTGCTCATTTGGAGGGACTGTGCCTCATTTGGAACAAAATCCCTGTGTCATCCTTGCTCTGCCCATGTTCTGTTTCACTAACAAAAGTGTTATTCTACACTTACACCTTAATCTTATCTCTTAAATATCTTGTTTCCTGTTTCAAAAAGCCAGTATAGAGAAAAAGCAATGCTGAGAAATTAAACAATTCTGTTTTTAACTAAATCATTTTTGGCATATAAATTCTTAGTGGTCCGCATAACTGGGGACGTGGCAGGGGTGTGTTCATTGCTAATTACATTGTGCTGGAAGTGAGTGTCACTCTCATCTCAGAAAGTTGGGAGGTATGGAAGAGGTAGTTATGATAACCAATTGTTGTGACTTGGGAACAAATTTAAAAAAGCTGCGTTATGATGAGATCTAAATTTTTTTTCTCATTCCCACTTGCTCAGGTTTGATACCCTGGGGAGGAATAGTGCCTATGCAAAACACTAGAGATAACATTAAAATTTTCCCACAAGTACCAGTTGGGGAATGGGATCATAAAAGTTTTTGTTCATAGAAATAGTAATTTTTCCAGAACTGTATATTTTGGCTTGTTATATGTCTATTTCAGATTAAAATAGGGCTCAGCAGATTACTTCTATACCTTCAGTTGCTGTTTTACTTAAAAAGAAGACAAGAGGAAAAAAAAATCTACCTTTGAAAACACTACTGTCAGACAAGTTAGACCTGAGGAAGAATCTATCCCGTTATTCGGGTGTTAGTCACAAACCAATTGATTCTATTACCCTTTAAAAGATTCCACATACTTCCCCTGGGAATCACAAGGGCGTTTTCTCCGAGCAGCACAGAGTGTAATTGAATTTTGTCTGTAATGCACATACAATGCGGCATTTCCAGCTTGTCAATAACAGATGAGAGTCAGATCACATATGAAATAAGGTAATCGGGTATATCTATGTAAAAAATGGCTTTTGTCCAATATGACACAAAATGAGAAAAGGCTGCATTAGCTTGCATTGTCCATCTAAAGGAGAACTTATTTTAAATTTCATTAATGTTCTTGCAGTACTTGTAATTCGTTGAGCCTGATGAATCATGCAGTTTTTATGACTGAGTACTCCTCCACTGGTACACTGCTGTTTTAGCTCCCCCGTTCTCTGCAGTCAAGTATTTGCAAAGGCTAATACTGAGATTCAATAAAAAGTTAACAACCTGAGTCAAAATTCTCCAATTTACTAGCACCAGGATTTTCTGAAAGTCATTACTGAATCTTGAGTTAAAGAGCGATTCCAAGTAATTGTAAAAGTAATGGGTGAGCTACTTATGTTATCCAGCAAACAATGTACCTGCTCTAAAGCCAGAAAGTTCACCATGTACTTTACCCTGTGTTTTGTGTAATATGCAGCAGCCAGAACCCAGAGAACTCCTGACATGGTCACAGGGAGTGCATTTTCAGCAGCCTCTGCTGTCTAATTTTCCACTCAATGCTTTTTTAACACCAAGCACATTTAAACTTCTAATACAGCTTTGAATCTGATTAGTAGCTGTAGAAAACATATTACCACTGACCTTTCTTTTTACATAATGTTTACAGTATGTGAGTGTAGCCCCCATCACCCCATCACCAAATGTAGTGTTTGCCAGAGCTGTAGTCAGTCTAGTTAAATTATAGTTGGCATTTATCTGGTTAATTCCAAGTGTTCTGGCATTGTTTGTACCTGCCAGAGTAAACTGTGACTCTACTGCAGTGTGGGGCAGCCAATGAGGGACACTGTGAGTGTGTGTGCAGTTCACCAGCCAATCACTGGGGCTCTCACAGCCAGTGTGGCATGCTGGGTAAATGCATATATTCTCCAGGGGATTTCCATGTGCTTAGTCGGGTTCCAGCCATGGATTAGTCCAGGTTGGGGTGCTGCCCAGCCTGCCCCCAGTGTTTCACTAGGCCTCAAGTCTGGAGGAGGCCTCTGTGATGGTTGGAGGAGGAGAACGAGGGAAACTGGTGGCTACTGGAGGTGCCTGGAATAGAGAGAACCTCAGGAGCGAGTATGGTGTCTCCTACTAAAGTTTCTGTGCCAAACCCTATTCAATGGTGCTGCAAATGGATTTACACTGAATTACTAAAAGTGACTGGTGAGTCTGAAGTCTGTGTCTGTTCTACCCTGGATGTCTAGGTCCCTTAAGCCCTCTCTCCCAGAGTGAATATGTAAATAAATGTTCTTCAGCATAACACTTCTGGCTTGGCTATCAGTTATGTGGGTACTAAAAGAGGGCAGTTTATGCTAATGGGGCAGCTGGTTACCAAACTCCCTAGACAGGCTATGGGTGACCCGGGTTATTCTGGCGGCTCCTTCAGAGGTGAGCGCTACATAAGAGAAGACAAGGAGCCTGCAGTGAGTGTGATTGAGAGTCCCACTCCTATATCCTATATACAAGCAGGAGTTCTCTGATGACTCTGTTACTGACAAAGAGGAGTGGAGTAACCTAGTGCACTGCAATACTAGGTTACTCAACTCCTGAAATATTCAGCAAGTAGGTTAAAATATTCAGCAAGTAGATTGTTCATGCTATGTGCATTTCAAGGTTTATTTTTCAATTTTGACTGAAATGTATGTTTAATTTAGCAAACATACAGCTCAATGCATAAAATACAGGGAACTCACAGCTTTGAATCCTCCCACCCCATGCTCTAACCAGAATACTTTGCTTTGTAGGCCTGTTGCTTATTCTGAAGCTGCCTGAACCATTTGTAGTTGGGAACATTATCTACATACAGCATGCTGAAGCATGTGGTCCATCATTCTTTGGAATGAATGTCAGACCCCATGTAAGCCAAAGAGGAAGGCCAGGTACAGCACATCTCGTGTCGCAAAAGCTACCTTTTAATTTGCCGTGTCTGTTAGGAATCTGTCAAAACCTTTAAGTATGATTGAGGGTGGTAATGTATCTGATAGGACCCATCCTTACTATGTCAACTCATCTTCCTGGGCAATTGGATAAGCATCAAATTTTTATATTTCCTTTAGTTTCCTGAAGTCATTGCAGAGCCACAAACTGCCATCCAGCTTAGGGATAAGCAATGTGGGACTATTCGCTGTGGGACTATTCCTCAAATGAACTCCACTTTTTAAATTGGCTTTTCTCAGAGTTTCAGGTACCTGATAAGGTCATAGCTGACATAAGACTCAGTCACAATGTCATGGTTAATAATGTTAGTTCAGCAAGGTAATTCTGAAAACCCTGCTCGATTTATCTGTAACTCTCTCACTTTCTAAATCTGAGTAGCAGACAGAGTCTCTGAAATCCTAACCTCAGTTATACCTTTTGTTAGGGATACTTTAGTGTCACTTTCTGCTGAAACATTCCTTCTAGAGTTTTATTACTTTAACATGGTATACTTGGGACATTCTCTCAACAACTTGCTAGTGGCAAGATCACTATGCGTACACATAAGGGCAGGGCCGGACTTCCCACAAGGCCACCCAAGACCCGGCCTTGGGGCAGCAGGGAGTAGAGTGGCAGCAGGGGTGTGGAATTCCTATCTCCCAATGCCCGGGACATGCAGTTCCCCGCACCGGGCTCGTAGTTGTTTTCTACATTTAGCCCTGCTTTGTGCAAGCAGGGCTAAATGTACAGCGGAGAAACTGCCGCTTCTTTTGTACAAGTGATCTCGGCAATGTTGCCGAGATCACTTGTATGCAGCCTGCATAAAGGGAAGTGAATTGAGGAACCTGGCATTGGGATGTCTTGTACCTCACTGCTCACAAATTATCGACCCAGCCTGTTCCTGGCTTCATCTTGCCTAAACTTTGCCCGCTCTCTTGGTACCTGCCCTACATGATCATTACTGACTTCGACTTGTCCTGGACCTCACTTATCTGACTTCCTTGTCCACTTCCTGCCTGAGGAATGTTCTGTCTTCTAACACCAGTGCAACTTCTTGTCCTTGCACACCTGTTCCACTCTTCAGGGGTTCTTGGAATGTAGCAGCAAGAGAGGCCATTCCCATCATCTCAGGCTCCCCTAAGGTACATGACAGCAGTGAAAAACTTACCTGTGTACTAAAATACCCAGGCATTGCTCTCTCATTGCTGTCCTTTATTCTGCAGTGTTTTCATCAGTGAGGGAGCAACACCTCCCATCATCCAGATGGCAATGTAGTGATACATGAAAGCAGGTGAGTATTACATTTGCAAATTTCACCGATCTTGTCCCTGGCGAGTTGTCTCCAGCAACACAATCTCTAGTGTGACGTAGGCCTTACTGATATACTAAACAGATGATCCTTACTTTTCTTGTCTTTGCAATAGAAATGAGATCACTTAATTTAAATACAATGATGTAACACTGCATGTGTACCGGTGTTACTAACAGCAGTTACACCATTATACACTATATTGATGCCGACATCAATCAACCATCTTATTAGTGACATTTCTGGGTTTACAATTAAAGCAGTTGAGGTAATTAAAGTGACCTGTAATTTATCCTGTAACTGCGTCCACATGTAGAGCAGGTCAATATATTGACTGTAAAAAAGAATCCTGTTTTGTCGTGCAATTATATCAGTGCACTAACACACCTAAGGACATGTCCTTTCTGGTTAATTGCATGCCGTATGTTATGCTGTAAGACAAGCAAATTAGTTGTTTATTTAAGCAGTGGTGCATAACCCTTTTACTTGGAGTCGCATGTGTGACGCTGCTTGGAGACAAAGTTAGTTCTTGACACTATAAAAGGGGAAAATGGATGTTATAATATATATTTTCTTACAAGGCTATTGATATCCTGATGGGTTTCCGTACCATCTAATGGTTCAAGGACAAAATAGACTGCGTGGATTAAATTAAGGAAATGCGTTAAAGGGGAGCTGCCAAATATTTGTTTTACATTTATTATGGAGTGTGCTCATTTTTAACTAGTAAAATCTACTTGAACTATGATTCTTATTGACATTTTTATCGGCATTCTGTGCCATAGTTTGAGAATGACATTTTATACAAAGTGGTTACATCATTGATACAGCAGCTTTGCAATATTCTAGGTTGGGTCCTAGTTTGTAATCCTATCTCAGACAATATTTGGCTTGTTCAATAAATGTGATATTCTTAAGTGCTAAATTATGTAATGCTATCAGAATTCTTTCTGCTTAATAGGAGGAATTCTGATTTTTTTTATGGGTAACTGTACTTAACACCTAGGAATAACAGCTCTTTATTCTACAAGCCCTTATTGGGTAGGAGTCTCTAAGTTCTTTCATAATTTTTGTGATTTTCCTCCATATCTTCTGGTTTCCTCACAAATCCAAAAACGTACTGGTAAGTTAATTGCTTTGGGGTGCATTAACACTGAAATGTGTGTGTTGGACGTGACTCAATGCAAGTGTGTTGCGTTGCATTTTGTGTTTGATTTTTACTCTAAGCTATATAAGGTATTGGTTCTGCCTTGCGTTGACTCATGTTAAACATGCATTACATGTTGCTAAAAAAAATAGAGATTCCCTTTTTTTTTCCAGTGCAGGGCAGCTCACATAAAAGCAATACACTGATGTGAACTGCTCCCATTCATACCCATTCATTTTCAGATGTCCTTGTGTTTGCATCCATTGAAAAATGGATGCCAATGCAACTGGTGTAAATGAGGGCCTTAGAGTCCAAGTCCAGCTTCTCCACACCCTTCCATTTCCTGCCTCCCTTTCTTGTTTTATAAAAATCTGTATACATACCTTTTCTCCTGGTGCTCTGGCATTTAACACTTCTGGGAGTGTTGAGTGCCTGTTCCCGCATTATGTACTGTGGTTCCTTTCTCTGACCTTTGTCACTGCAGTGATGTAGGCATCAAAGGAAGGAGCTACAACATGCATCGGGTGACGCAAGCATTTCCAGAAGTGTTGAATGCTGAAAACGTTGACAGAGCTAAAATGGAGGGGAAGTAGGAGACATGGGCTGCTGGAGAAGTGAGTAAATTACCTCTTCTCTAACAAGGATTCTTTATGTAAATTTTAAATCCCCCCCAACAGGGTTACTTTAAGTCTGTGATCTATCAGAACACAGATCTTTCTCCATCATTAATCCAGCTTCAATCCTCCTAGATTGTATGATTTGTGCATGTTTATCCTTTATCCCTGACCTGATTTGCCATGTAGTTGCCCAATCAAACAGTGCATCCATGCCATCTTGTAAATTAGAAACATATTGCAAGAATTGTATTCTGCTAGCTAGTAGCAGAGTGTGACATTTGCAAACACAGATATAATAATTTTAATCTGAAACGTTATATTTTTTATGAATGGATTAAAAAAATAATGGTCCCCAAACAGAATCTTGAGTTACACTATTCCCAATCATTATTCATTGCACCCTGAATGTGGTCTTCCAGTTTTTTGGTTGGATTTACAGATAACAATTTCCAAATTTAGAGATCTTTTAAGTTTGCAAATTAGCCATTTGTAGGAAATGTTTTAAAACACTTTAGCAAAGTCCAAATACTTTACATTCACAGCCACCCCTTAGTTCAAGTTTCTCTTTGCTTTCACATAAACAGAACATTGGCCATAATAATCAATTGCCTGCCTACATGCTTTAATCTGCACTAGAAAAATGATTGGATGCCCCTTATACTTTCCAGGGGTATAGGCATTCCCAAAGGGATTCTAGAAGTTTTAACATTTAGAGGAAATGTGTAATCATTGCTATAAACAGCCCATCTAAAAAATGTAGAAGAATCTGGAGTGATTGCATGTGCCATTGAAGTAAATTAAATGATTTATGTGGTCCATTAACAGAGGATTAGCTGGGAGACTTGGCTGCCCGTATGACGTGCCAAATAGGTACTATATTCAACAAACATGTACAGCAGTGGTGATTAAACATAGTATATAAGGAAGAAGGACTTCTTACTTGGTGCTTGACCAGTCATAAACACCAGAGTGGTCTATGGGGAAACTTGTACATTGACACCTGCCAACCCTCCATGTACAATACAGTATAAAAAGCATTTCAGTCTCATTTTTTTATAGTTTCTAATATTAGAACTATTTTGCTCTTTGAATGTAAGCTATTGACTATTTCATCTTTGTTTTAGAGCACTGCTAATATATAAACCAAACCTATGCAGCCAAACTGGGATAACACCTACTTTATATTTTTATATGTTCTCAATCACATAGTATAACTTTAAAAAAATAACAATTGCTGCTTACATTTTTACTTTTGTTTACTTGTTAAAGGGTAACTCCCTTTTCCCAGGTGAATTTGGGAAAATGGAATTACCACCTCCAATCTGGCCTCCCCCGCGCTATACTTACCTTTGGGTGAATGCTCCTTCCCCTCCACCGGTGCTGGTGCTTAATCCCGACCCCATACTACTGCTTTGTAGTGCAGCCCTGTGCTCTGTACTTTGAATTTTCTTGTAAATGGTTACCACGCTGACCAATGACTGCTCGCCATTTGCGCACAAAATTCAAAATACAGAGTGCAGGGCTGTACGTGGTAAGGACAGTACACTGGCACCGGCGGAGGGGGAAGGAGCAATTGGCCAAAAGGAAAGTATGGCAGTGGAGGTAGAGGGGGCCTGATTGGAGGGGGTAATTCCATTTTCCCAAATTCACCTGGGAAAGTGGAATTACCCTTTAAAAGTCCTATCTAGCCTTCCTCCTATGTAATGTTAAGGAGGGGGCTGTGGGAAGTTATGTTTACTCTAATTAATCCTGTCTGTACTATGCTGGCAGAATTCACTATTACTTGTAAACTAGATTTAAACACTGTCTGTCCTAACTAAAGGTTAAAGAAGCACTGCATGTTAATGAGAGGAAGCTCAGTCTGTCCCTCAGTCTGACCATTAGGTTCACTTTCCCACTCCTCAACACATTTTATAACTTTTACATCAATGTATTTGTTTTACATTTTACATACAACATTGCACACTGACAGCTGCAGCCTACAAGGTTCAACTGTCACTGTGTTTCTCACCTTGTGACAGCTGGAAGATTTGTGTGCACACAAATGTCACCTGATCAACATGATTGACTGTCATAGTGATCATATGATTGGGAACCACAGGAATTGGTCTGTGGTCATTGGTAGCAACCATCAGCATTAAGTGTTGGCACTAGGAGTATACACTGCGAATGAGAACATTAATCCACAGATTGTGGTTTGAAACCCTGTAAGATAATTGTTATTCAGTGGGAGGGGTGCTATGTCTGTGCCCGCATTCACCATTACTTCATGGCTGACAACATAAACCACAGAAAAAATTCTATTGATTTAGGGAGCATTTTTTAGTCTTTTTAATTTATCTGCACACATTAAACATTACATTACCAAGGGTAAAATCTATTATTATAACGTATAGCTGTACTGAAAGCAATCTTTTACCATGCTTATACAGTAGTCCTATCCTTAGCAGCTCTTCAGAAAAGAACTAGGCCTGAAACCTGGGCCACTCTACTAGGCAAACAGTAATTTCACTTCCTGAAATTGGTGTCCTGCCCTGCCGTTTTCTATTGTTCAGTAAGGCAACCAGTCATCCTTATGAAATATTATTGAATTAAGGGAAATGGGAGTGGAAGGGGCCAACAGGATTTCAGCAAAGAAAGAACATCTCAACATTTAGGACACCTGGGACAGAAGCCTACTGTTAACAATTTATATCAGTTTTTATGTTAGTACAGTTTGAAAACAATGAGATTCCTCCTGTTGAGCATCTGCTCTACAAAATTCTCAGGTGGAAACGGGGCTTAACTGGAAGCAGAAACAATGCTATCTTGATTAACTAATCCCATTACCCCCAATGAAATAAAGGTGAACAAAGGCAGACATGTTCATAGTCCAGCCTGGGTGGCAGCCTTGGCTCCCTCCATAGATACAGGATATAAGGAATACATTCCAATTACAATGCAAATCAAGACAAGATAGTAAGGTGGGCCCTGGCCATGAGAACTTGGAATTTAAAAGGGAGGAGCAAGTGATACAAGAGGTGGTAGCTGTGTGTGAATGAGTTATTTGAAAAAGTGATGGTTGAGTAGTTAGTTTGAGGTGGGATAGGCTTCCTTGAAGAGATGAGTCTTGAGGAATCACCTTAAGGCATACAGGGTAGGAGATACCCGGACAGGTTGGGGTAGGGAGTTCTAGAGGATGGGAGAGACTCTAGAGAAGCCCTGGAAGTAGGCATGGGGGAAGTTCAGAAGGGAGCTAGAGAGCAGGAGGTCTTGGGAGGAGCAGAGAGGGCAGTTAGGGTGATACTAGATATTAGGGATGCACAGATACTTTTCGAGTACCAGTGCAGATACATGGCATTTTCATGAGAACTACCAGGGTTGCAGAGGTTGCAGCTGGAACCTGGCTCTGGCACTCCACCACAGTCCTGAAATCATTAGTCTGTATTGTTTTAGAAAAACTGTCACATGACAATAAACAAAAATGTATCAGTACTCGTACTTGTAAGTACTCGGCAAGTACCAGTACTCGTACTCACAAAACTGGTATCTGTGCATCCCTTTATTTATATTTATAAAAACAAAATCGTACATTAAAACAGAGATGTACAAATCCCAGGAACTCCATGTGCTCCTTACAAATGACAGCTGCCTCCTAATTTTTGAATTTTCCTCTAGTCTAGTCTTGGAGCTCAAAAGTATCGGTACATGTACTCGTACTTGTACCGAGTACTGTACTTGGTATCTGTGCAACCCTACTAGATATAGCCGGGGCAGAGTTGTGGATGGCTTTGT
Source organism: Nanorana parkeri (assembly GCF_000935625.1). Lineage (NCBI taxonomy): Eukaryota > Metazoa > Chordata > Amphibia > Anura > Dicroglossidae > Nanorana > Nanorana parkeri. The sequence continues at coordinate 801,722 of NW_017306728.1, forward strand.
AAGTGGTTGTAAATATTTTACATTTTATCCTTTGGCTGATTGGAAGCCAGTGGAGGGATTGGCAGAGGGGGGGATGACAGACACTGAGCTGTTGGTCAGGTGAATGAGTCTAGCAGAAGCATTCATGATAGACTGAAGTGGGGATAGCCTGTGTAGAGGTAAGCCAATGACGAGGGATCTACAATAGTTGACACGAGAAATAACAAGTAAGTGGGCTAAAAGAAAAAACAATAATGAGGCATTAAGAGCGCAAATCGGGAATTATAAATGGTGTGATTGGGATATATGTAAAAAAATGTTTTTTAAAAAGGTGAAGAACTTACTTGTGGTGTCAGGGATCCGGGCGCGGTGGCGATTCTGGCGCTGCAGGGAGTGTTGGATGAAATTGTTCGATTTCCAGTGGTCTTCAAGTGGTGGAGTAGGGGTGAAATAGGACTTTTTTTGGGGGTTGTTCATGGCGGCTAGGAATGGTGTCATCAGTTATAGTAGTGAGCTCAGGGGTCAAGGGCTAAGGCATAGAGCAGATTGGATGCTATGTGTGCCAAAGGGCTGATGTGGGAACTGCCTCTGGTCTTCGTTTGGTGTTTGTTCTAGATGTGATGGAGTGGAAGTGACAGTCGGTTAGGAAGGGGAGTGCACGGGGCCGTGTACAATGAGCAACACGTTTCGAGGAGATCCTCTTTCTCAAGAAAAAACAACATGAAGAAACAGAAAACCAAAAGCCCCAATTCAGTAAGCTATAATGATCATTATTTGTCATAATAACTGCTTCAGCGATGAGAACCAATAAGAGCTGAAAACATTCAAATGGCTGAATAACAATTATTATGGCAAATGACACATGCTTTATGGCTTAATGAATTGAACATTTTAGTGTTTTCTATCCACAAATATGTTTTATTGAAACTGTTTTAGGGCTATAAAATTGGTAAGTTTAAAAGGAAGCAGTTCTTAACGTTGCCATTCTTTAAAAAAAATACTATTTCATTTTCCTTTTTAAAAGAACACAGAGATCGCAGAAATAAAACAGGGAAAGCTCTGCTAGGAAAATGAAACTTGATTGGCAGGCCAAAGTGGATATTACATTCATTTGTTTTGTCTTGACATTTCAATGAAAGGACATTTTTGTTGCCTAGTTTTGTTTGCTCTTTTTCTGAGGAAGGTTTTTAACACTCGCTACCTAGACACTAAAATGGCAGGAAAATGAAATTATCTATCATATTTCTATTATTGGGCATTTGGATGGATTATGTGGTCTTAAAGTTTGCAATAAAAGATGGTGCTTATTCCTCGCTTCCTGGTATTGCCTCTGTCTTGTTTGTTGTTTTGCTGTTGTGCCTATATCTTTCCTGATTTATTGGTTGATAAGAGAGCCTTAAGCTGCCCAAAGTGCTATTTCTGTTCATCAGAAACTTTTTACTGTGCTTGATCTTGGACTTGCAATCACCAGTTTAGAGATTTTCTGCACTACCTCCTGCTGGTGCTAATTTTGTTAAAGCAATGTGACTGTATGTTTTAAGGGGTTTCCGTTTGAGCTGTTGCTGGTTACCTGAAAAAAAAAATTTCATGTACATTTTCACATTTCTACATATGCTAGGGGCAAGTACACAAAAAAAAAAGAACTAAACAAAATGAAAACTGAATTTCGGGCAGACAGCTAAATGCCCAGGTAAAATATAAATATGGGAACCATCCAAAGGTTTGAAAATTCTGTGCAGCTGCTTTTGTGAACCAGGCACCCCTGGCAGACAGCATGGTCATAACTATGACCGTCGCTGCAGAGGAATTCTTCCTTCCACTGACAACCAGTGCCAAGGCATTTTACCCTTTGAAGGATCACCAACAATGGGGCATTTTATCCTCTCAATGACCAACAACAACAACAGTGCATTTTATCCTCCATATGACCACCAATGCTGGGACATTTCTCATCCTACTGATCACCAATACTGGGACCTTCTCTCTCCTACTGATACCAAGGCTGGGGCATTTCTCATCCTATTGCTGAGACATTCTTACTTCTACTGACTTCCAGGATTTCACTAGAGTTTCTCCCATCCTATGGAACTCTCTACTCCAACCTGTCCGTCTATCTCCCACACTGACTGGCTTTAGGCGATCCCTTAAGACTCATCTTTTCAGGGAAGCCTATCCCACCTCAATTAACTGCTGAACAATCACTTACTCAAACAATCGTCCCCGCACAGCTACCTCCTCATGCATCACTTGCCCCTCCCTTTTAGAATGTAAGCCCTCACGGGCAGGGCCCTCCTTACCATCTTGTCTTGAATTGTATTGTGATTGTAATGTCTTCCTTATATTGTAAAGCGCTGCACAAACTGTTGGCGCTATAAAAATCCTGTATAATAATAATAATACTGACACCAAGGCTGGGACATTTCTTATCCTACTGGCCATGCTGGGACATTTCTCATCCTACTGATCACCATTGCTGGGACATGCCTTCTCCTACTGACACCAAGGCTGGGACATTCTTTCTCCTACTGACACCAAGGCTGGGACATTTCTCATCCAACTGACCATGCTGGGACATTTCTCATCCTACTGATCACCATTGTTGAGACATGCCTTCTCCTACTGACACCAAGGCTGGGATATTCTTTCTCCTACTGACACCAAGGCTGGGACATTTCTCATCCTACTGACACCAAGGCTGGGATATTCTTTCTCCTACTGACACCAAGGCTGGGACACTTTTCTTCCCACTGACCACAAAGTCTGGGACATTCCTCTTCCCTCTAGGAAGCTGTAATGTAAATAGCTGGGGGTTGCTATGAGTATGCAGCCATGAGAATAAATGAGCCAAGTGTTGCATATGTGCATCATTAACTGGACACAACTGCAAGTTCTTTCTGCAGAGGCCATATTGTGCCAGGCCACATATTGAAGAACTCAGGGTAGAGTGAGCAGAACATTTAAATTACAAATTCACTAATAAAAGATTGACATAGATTAATGAGTCAGCCCTTACAGAGGAAGGGTACTTACAAGCTCCAAGTAGATCCTCAGGGCTTGGACACATGATCTTTCTACTATATGACCAGAAATTTTTTCAGTCATTAAGCGATCCATCTGTGCTTCAATATGGTGACAGATCTGTCACATTGGAAATGCTGACATGTTTCTTCTGAGTAATCTTTAATAATCCATCTGGGACTTGCTACAGCTCCTTCAGTCAGGTAACTACATTGCCATGGCAACAAATTGGTCAGCAAGAGCTGCAGGCCAAAAGATACATGCTTTTCTATGAACAGCGCAAAGGTCAATAGGGATATGCTAAGGGCAGTAACCCGTAACAGCCACATTTCAGTTTACTAGAGTCAGCAATAGTGTGATTAGGTCATGCATAGTGATAGTACTGCATGCAATGTTCTCCTCCTTCTAGGATTTGTGTGGTGCCCAGCAGAATATGAGAAGAGTGTGCCCTTTACAATCTGCTGGGTGCTGGGTTAATCCTGACATCTGAGTTCAGGATACTATGTACATATTATATAATGTTGGAGAAGCACTGGGAAAACCAGTGTGTCTAAGAAAGGGTGAAATGTGTATCTGAAACACTGAAGTAATCAAAGACAGTTAAAGTATATGTGCACTCCTGGACAAAGTGCACTTTTTTGTCCCCCTCCGCTGAGCTACAAGATCATACCCCCAACCTCAACAGATCCATACTTACTGAGGTCCGAGGGCCGGAGTTTGTTGAAATCCAGTGCTGCAACTCTGTATCTCCTGGCTGTGTTAGTCTTCCTTCTTGGCAGAGTCTATGGGGCTGCAATGTGCAATTGTGATCAGCAGAGGGAGCAGTGCGGCGCTAGATGTAAACAAAAAACGAACCATGCCCGCATCAGATCTCAGTAAGTATGAATCTTTAGAGGGGGTAGGGTGGCATTATTTATTTCAGGGTAGGGGGACAAAAAAAATAAAAAAATAAGAGCACTTTGTTTTAACCTTTTCAGGACCGCCCACTGTCAAAATACGTCCTGGTCCTGAAGAGGTTATACCAAGACCATGGCTGCTACTGCAGCCGTGTTCTTGGTATAATTTTAAACAGCAGGTGATTGCTGTTTAGATACAAGCATTCCGTCGTCTGTACAGATGCGGGATCGCTTGTACGGTGCGGCGGCATGAGTGCCCCCCTCTGCCGCCGGTTTCCTCGACACGGAGGATCTCCCCTGACAGATCAAAGGGAGATCAACAAGCTTCCAGCCGCTGATCTCTCCTCCGATCACTGGACCCAGAAGTGATGTGAGTTACATCATGTCTGGTGTCACTGTGCACATTCTCCGGCTCTTAGAGCCAGGAGAAGAAGCTGGTGAAACAGATCTCTGCTTTATCAGCTTCTTTGAGGTCCCTAGGTGACATTAGGGGTCTGATAGACCCCTGATGTCTCCATAAAGAGGATCTGTGACATCATATTTGCTATTACATAGGGGGATTGTAAGCTCCCTATGTGATAGAAATAAAGGTGAGTAAAAAAAAAAATGAAAGTAACAAAAATGTTTTTTAAGTCCCCCTCCCCCCATGAGCTACACATGTTACATATTATAACGAACGTAGGAGTGAGAGCAATAATGCTATGCCCATTAATCAGTGTTATTACTAAACTGAAGAGCAGTAAAAGCTTTTAAAGCACTGCCAATGGGAAATTTTGGGTATTGTAGTTTTTTTGCGGTTTAAAGAGCGAACACAACGGGCATTTTTTCACTCACTGAATTTCATTTTATTGTATTTTATCCTGAAAATAATGGTTTGATAAACATTTATGCAAATACTGTACGACATTAAAAAAAATGCAACTAGCATTTTTTTTAATCTACAGGGCCTCTGACTTCAGAAAATATATAATTATTTGGGGGTCTGAAACTGTTTTCTAGCCCAAAATTCTGATTTTATCATGTGTGTGCAAAGAACTTGCTCTGGACAGCGAGTGGTTAAAGTGCACTTATCTTTTACATTATCATTACTTATCATTTCTGTAACTACCGCTTTATTCCTTTCCACCCCTTTCTCTCTCTCTCTCTCTTGTGCACGTTGTCTGGTCCTGTCTCCGCCACCGCCTATAGCTTTCTGCAGGCAGCCTGTAGTGGGTGGGGTCTGCTGGGTCCCTCCCACAGCACTGCTGTCTGCACAGGCTATGTACAGCACAGTGATTATGTCCCTGCTACTTTTACAATGTTATATCCGGGTTTGCAAAGACATTTGGTGCACACAAAGCAGATTTCTATCTATTGTGGCTATAGAGGAATATATTTAAATAAACCTTGCTGTGTCCGGAGTTCCGCTTTTACAACACCCACATTTCTGCATGCTATGTACAGTATGCCGGTTTGGACTATACCCAGGGATATGAAACGTCATGCAAAGATGCCCAAAGTTTATGATACGGGTCTTCATTTAAGAAGCAAAAAGTGCAGAATCGCAGAGTCCTGTATTAAGAAACCTGCAGGCATAAACTAGCAGTCAATTTATGTCTATGGGCCATGGCAGATGCTACCACACATCCCCAGCTGACAGGTCTCAGGAGAAACACTGATTTTCTGCTGAAGTGATTGCTGTTGTCCTCATATAATCGGCTGTTGGATGTGTTTGGCAACAGCTCCCTCTCCCGCTTCCATGTCGTAAACATCTATACTGAGCTCTCAGTCCCCATTCGCCCCTAAGAGTTTTGTAGCTGAAAGGGCTAAGAACTGCAATGCTCAAAACTAAAGATTTCCATTGTTTTCTATGGCCCTTGTTCACATCTGAGTATCCTGTTGCCTATAGCAAAACACCCATCACTGGAAAAAGTATATGAGCTACTTTGATGAAAGGCGTTATATGGTCTGCATTCTTTTAGTTTACCCTAATCCTTATGTTGAAGCTTTGTGAATTGAGCCTCATGTGTAAAGTTTGCCATCTGCTTTAGAATTTGATCATTACAGTTTCAATGATGCCATCTCTCTTTATCTATTGAACAGCATGGATGAATATCTTGCTTGGCTATCCTGACAACCGATGCCCACTGCTATCAGAATGCATGAACAGTAGTAGCTCTTTGGCTGCAGTCACTGTTTAACCATAGGTTTTCAGCCTGGCTCCCTCAGGAAAGTCAAGTGAATATTTCACTTTTGTTGAGCCAGCAGGGCTACTCACTGTAAACATTGCCTGTGAATTGTCTCAAATTCTCAGTTTATGGCCAGTCTAAACATGAGAAGGAATGCTACCTAAAAATTATAACTGGTGGACAACTTTTGAGTTTTTTTTTAGTTGTTGTCAATGGGGTTGGCTCCTAAAAAAATATCCTGCTGGCTCCTGGATTGGACAGGCTGGCTCCTGAATTCCATAGTAATTTGTCAACCTCTGCCTTACATTAATATGGTGGAATGTGTATTTTTGGCATGGTTGCAGTTTTGTAGCAGGTCAGTGAATGTTTTTCCTTGCTTCCTGTAGTTGATGTTCAGCTATTTAATATAAGCCAGAGTTTCATAAATAAAACTATGAATTTTGAAATCGGACCCCATCTCTGAAAATTCAGCAGAATATTTTTCAGGAAAACAATTTAGAGATGTGCTGATGCCTTCAATCAGCACACTTATTTATTTTGTAGCAGGTCTTTGATCTTGTAAACCTGCAGATTCTATTTAATGTTGTGAGTGATCAGGAGGTGTTTGGTAATCCTTGTGCAGTATACTTTATAGCTATCTGTCTAGATTTGAGAAAGCCTCACCGGCTTCATTTTCTTCCTCATCTGACAAATAGCTCCCTTAGGAAATTTAAACCAGTTACTGGCTGAATTTTTTCATGTGAAATACATCACAGCAGCACTTCACTCTTCTAAAATTCCTTGATCAACTGTACTTTCACATTGGACAGACATTTTGTTTCAGATTACATTCCCTTTCCCACTGCACACCTATCAAATATCAATTGTGTACTTTGCGGAATTGAAATGTTTGTCCCTTGCTGCTATATAAACTGAAATGCCACCTCTTCAAGGTAAAGTCACATTATTAAGTTTCTTCTGAAACTTTTACACACATTTTAAACCAGTGTTTCCCAAACTAATCCTAAACGGCAAGTGGCAGATACAGGTGACAGAGGGACCTTGTGTAAGGAAACATTTCTGTCTTCTCTCCATTTACTTGATGCCTATCATTGGTCTCCACATATGTTCCTCTTGCCATGGTGCCCACTAGAAAGAGTCTGTTGCTGTTGGGAAACCTCCAAGTACCTACCATTGCCTATAGACACTTGCAAGTGCACCTGTCTAATTTACCTGTATTACTTTTTAAATTCTACCACTAATAGCCCCATTCTTACCATCTTCACCCTCTCTGACATCTCTAGGATCACTGCATTGCATCGTCTTCATCCCTCTTAACAGTGGCTTAAATAATAAGCAGTGGAAAGGAATCCCATATGGCTTCCTCTTTCGTTATAACATTTTTTGTTTGGTTTTTAAAAAGCTTATATAGAATAGAAACTAAATTCACAGTGAAGATTGCAGAAATAGAGCTATAACACAATATAGGAATGAAATGACTATGAGAAGCCGGTTAACTCATTTACGTAATTGGGGTCACATGTGCAAAAAAGAACGTACTATAAAGAATGATAGGGATGAGAAAACCAAAGAAATTAAAAAAAATAAAAATCTGGAACAAGAGAAAGCTGCAATGTCCAGAAAGAGAAAGTTGGCAAAAAGGAGAGAAAGAGAAGGGAGAGTAAAATAAGTTAAAAAACAGAAGACACAAGAAAGAAAAAATGGAAAAGAAAAAGTGTGGTCCACCCAGGGTAAGACCCAGTCTTAGTGAGCTAGATGCTTAAGACCTTAAGATGATTTAGACCTAACGAGAACAGGTAGTCTATGTAGGGTGACCAAACCATACTAATCCATCCTGTAACCCAAACACTAACCCTCTTTAAAACTAAAAACTAAGCTTACCCTGCCCCCCCCCCCCCACCC
>NW_017306728.1:811172-822214 GCF_000935625.1 Nanorana parkeri
CCTTTGCAACCCCCCTTTATCTATTTATTTTTTAAAGCAGTATACATCCCTTTTCTCTAGGTGTTTTACCATCATAAGTCCTGGTTCTTCTTTTCTGCCTCCAGAGGAGGTCCAGAGGAAAGTGGATCCTGAAAGCTGCAAAGAGAGCGGCATAACATAATAAAATGACACTGTTCTCTACAGCATTTATCAGTAATCTCAGGCCGGCATGATGACACACCACTGGAGGCTCACAGGAAGTGGGATTCATTTATTTTGCATTACGCTACAGCTCTGGATTGAAGTACTGCAGTGTATGTACTGTGGACACTGAGTACTGAGATTTTTAGGTGCCCTAGACTTTTAATTTTTTATGTTATTTTGGGGGTTATTCACTTCAGCCTTGTACGGCTGATTTCAGCTGCACATCGGCTAAAATCAGCCGTACATCAGCTGCCTTCGGTCAGCCGATCATGCTCTGCATGTTCGGCTCAACCGAAGTGCAGAAGGAGTTTTACTTAGCCGATCCAACATCTTGATCAGCTGAGCCGAAGCTACAGCAGCTCACCCACTGCCGTTCACCCATATTCTCATAGGGGCTGAGCGGCAGTGAGTGAATAGCCAAATGACGCCGGCTCGGCCATTCTGCTCGCTACCTCCAAGGTAGTGAGCAGAATAGAAAAAAAAGTAAATACATTTAAAAAAAATGTTTAAACAATATTTTTAAAAATGTAAAAACATACAAAAATGTAAAAAGTTAAAAAAATAATACAAATATTTTAAAGAAAAGAAGAAAGAAAATATACTTCTATAAGTATAACCTGGTTGTTGTCTGTGACATTAGCACGCCAGACTCCTAATAGGGTTTCTCATGACACACTGAACCAGTACAGTGACATAGCTTGCGTTTAACCTATTGAGTGCTGGATTGCGGGGTTATCTGAGATGAGCGCGTACTAACAAGGGGAGCTTGAGAAAGGAGGACGCTGAGTGTGTGACACTAAAGCGTGAGCTGGCTGTCAGTCTAAAGTCAGCATGTGGGGTGAGTGCATACCCATCAGGGGGTGTTTTTTGGCACGACGAGACCACAGAGTGGAACACGGAATTATATAGATACACAGATTTGATGTTTTCTCACTATATGGGATGTGGAATGAACTTTCTTTTTTCACTTGAATAAGTGTCTTGATTTTCACTGTTTGGAATACGAACTGTCTTCCGAATGATTATTTGATGTGTGATTTTATTTTTTATCAGTCCTGTATACATGAATTTCAATGTTTTTGTATTGTTTTTCACTGTATTTTGAACCACTTATTATATAATCTCTTTACTTACTTTATTTACTTTATTTATGTTTATGCAACTCCTGCCGAGAGGTTTCTTAGCGCTGTATAGTTTGTGTTAAAGATTACCTTAAAGCTTTGTAGCTTTTTGTGTAGCAGCTTTTAAACCTGTTGGGATTATTCTATATCCATAAGCGCAGATTTTTATTATTGTATGGTGACATTGGTAACTAGGACAAATAGGATACAAAAACCTGGTAGATATCCTCTAGTGCAGCCTTTCTAAACAGGGTGCTGTCACACATGGGGTGACGTCTGGCTGGTTCAGGGGTGTCTCTGCATGTAGGTGTCCACCAGAACCATGGAAATGAATGACGCTAATCCAGGGAGGGTGGGATCCATTTAAAAGAGGATGGAAGTTCACCTCCATCCAGGCCTTCCATTATCTGCCATGCCGCTGCAGCCGCGGATCCTGATGTGATGTTAGGACTCTGACATTAAGGGGGGATTGAGGACTCTGATGTGCAGGGAGAGTTTCTGACATTAAAGGAGGGCATTCTGATTTAAATGGGGGCATGGTGTAATGAGGGGGGCTCTGATATGAAAGGGGGACTCTGATGTGAAGGGGGCTTCTGGTGGGAAGAGGGCTCCAGATGTAAAGGGAGGGTTTCTGATATGAAAGGAGGGCACTCTGATACAAAGGGGGCTCCTGATGTAAAGAGGGACACTGATGTGTAACCAGGGCTTGGATGTGAAGGGGCTCCAAATGTGAAAGAGGGGTTCTGATGTGAAGTGGCAACCCTACTTAATTGTGTTTTTGCATAAGGTCTCCCTTAAAATCCATACAGGAACCCTATAGCTGTCTGATGGATTTTAGAAGGGCTACACATTGTTTTTTTTGTTGTTATACATTTATGTTTTTACACTGTGGACTGGGGTGCCTGGGAATTTTGCATATTTTTAAAGGAGACCATGACTGAAAAAAAAGAAAACATGCTGCACTATTCTCTATTTGTGAAATACCTTATGACATACATCCCAGTCAAAAGGATCTCCAGAGTACTGTATATTTGTGGAGACCAAGCAGTTATTTTGTTTTGTCATTATCATTTGTCATTATTGTCTTTGTCATTACTAATATCTTCAATTAAGACTACTGGTATGAAAATGAACTGATATTTATCATGGAAGACACCCCCTACTCTCTAAGGATAGGATTATTTACAACTTAAAACATAAAAGAGCTGTATTTTTTCAGCCTAACTTACTCAAAAAACACAGAACAGTGATAATGTGTAAAGTACAATAACCACCAACAACCAATAAAAACATTTCTTCGCGAAACTGATATCTGGTAGTTATGGATTACTGCAGTTTCCACAATATCATTGATCCTTGTACTACCTTATAGAATAATGCTGCCCTTGAAGCCTTTCATGCCTGCTTTATAGCTGACTGATAATTTTGTTTACAACAATTCCACCAAAAAGAAAGAAAAATCAATATCTACAGCATCCCAGTTTTCTTGTACAGTAACTGGGGAAAGGCAGCACAGTTGTGGAAAATCTACAAGGATGGAGAGGAAAGTAATGAGCACAGACAACAACTGGATTTACACTCGCGTCTCATCATAGTCAATGATTTCTTGTAGACTTATGGTGCTGACTGCTGAAATTTGGTCTGTGCAAAAAAAAAAAATTGTGAACACAAAATTTGCAGTCCAAGGCTTTATACTGTACTGTACCTAAGCTTATAGAATTGTGCAACAATGATGGGCATAAACGAAAAACACCCCACCCCCCCAAAAAAAAGGGAGACTCGATGAAACCACGAGTTGCTGTCACTCATTACTCTCAAAGTGCAGATTCCAGAGGGATAGTCTCACATTTTAGGCTTGAAATGGTCGTAATTAGACATATGCAATTCATTTGTTCCGAATCAAAATTTGTACAAATTTTCTGAAATTTGGACACGTCTGAATTTCCGAGCTCCAATGCATCCGAATGTTTCCGAATCCGAATTTCCGTTTTCTTAATTTAGGATCATGTCCGAAATACTACAGAATACTAATTATACATGTACATACATAATACTAAAGCTGATGCTCCAAGACCTGAATGTAGTCCGACCCGTATTGCTTTCTGGAGCCCCCGAATGCTATTCAGAAATTCTGCTCCTGAATGCTAGGAGCTTCAGCTTTAGTATTAGTATCTGTACTTGGCTTTCTGTGGTAGTCGCAATGAATATTCGTTCGTAAACTCATCCGAAACCAACAAAAATTTGGAATTTGTCAGAATTCGAAACCTAATTGAATTTTGAACTCAAATCCCCGAACCAAATTTTTCCGCAGCTTACATGTCTGGTCGGAGTTTGTCAAACATGGTCAGATTCTGTCTAAATATGGTCAAATAGGGAGTTTTCTTTTCTTTCAATAGATAAGGGGGGGTTTGTGGGTTTCTATTATATCACTTTTATAATACTTTTTATTACAGAATGTTGGGAAGGGTGGAGGTTCAGTTCATGGGGCTGAATGAGAGAAAATTAAGAGTTTATGGCTAGCTAATTCATTTGTTAGAACTTTCCAAGTCGATTTGTTATGATAGCTGTCTGGATGATGCAGGATGCATCACTTGTCCTCTGCTTTTAACAGTCTGGGGGCAATTTAGTAAGGCATTTCTGACACATTTCTGGTGATGTGTATGTAGTGTGTAGGTTTCTTAATCCGATCTTCCTCTTCTTTCCTGACGTTTTCATCTGTCCCTCCAGCGGTGCGGCGGCTCTTTGATCCAGCGCTGACTCTTCTCTGCTTGCAGGCACTTCCAATCCTGCGCTGTCTGCACGCGGTGCACGCGTCCATACACTTACCTTGCATCTCTGCTCATCTCCCGGCCGAGAATCTGAACTGCGCATGCGCCCGCCCCAAGATGCTTTGCGGTTGCCGGAGCAGTTTTGTTTTCTCGAACGGGAGCGCGCAGCCAAAACAAGGTAAGTGTAAACCGCTGTTAAAGCGTTTAAAAAAAAAAATTTTTGCCTATATCTACTGCTTGATAGCAGTAGATATAGGCAAAAAAAATGGAGGCTTTAGAACCCCTTTAATGGAAACCCTGCAACATTTTTATTGTTAGTGCTGACATATGCGACAAAGTAGATCCTATTTGCAACACTTTTACCGTATGATCCTTTTGTTGTGACAAATTGATAAAGAAATACCACCATATTGGTGATAAAAAGTGATGATAAAGATGAAAAGTGGAGGTAAACAGGACCTCTTCTGTGTTGGAGTAAAATGTTGGTTGTGTTGCACATGTAATTATTGTGTCTCATCTTTGAGACAATTCTGAGACAGAATTTGTCTGTAATATATATAGTAATATAGACAGTATATACATGTTAGCGACACACATGAATCTGTCACAAGTTCCGCCATTTATTGCACCACCGCGATTCAAATTTCTAAAAAATATTTACAACAGTCTTTATGAATTCTATGCTCTTTATTGATGTCCTTTACTTAAAGTTTTTTGCTGAATCCACTATTTGTTTCCTTAAAATTGGTGCATTTTTGCTATGTTGCTCTATTCGGTTAATATGGTTATATTTTGATTCATCTTTGTTAAAATCTCAAAAGAATATTACAGTGAGGTACAGTCTATTAAGTGGAGATGTATGTGTACATTACGATATGCTTCGACTATTATTTCATTTTTGTTTTTACACTTGTCATATGCAGTGAAGATTTAATTTTAGAAAACTGCAAAATGTATATACTGCTAAATGTGTATGATAACCCAAATACCAAATTTAAACGCATGTTGCACTATGTACAACTAGATATCATAGTAGTTTCTATTAAAACTGCTCCAATCTTCCTAGGTTTACCTGGTGATTTTGCCAGTCACCTTAGTGGATATAATACTTCATGTTGTAGTGTGTAAAAACTATGATTATTATTTAGTATATATAAAGCTCCAACAGTTTGCACACTAGCCCACTGCTTTGCAATGCAGCAGTAGTGTTGCCTTCTCTTACTGTAAGACTACAGGTAGCTGTGCTGACACACAGAGTGCCTGTAGTCTTTTCTTGGCAGTGCATGTCACCCTGTCCATCACTTTCGGACACACCTCCTGCACCACCCCCTTCCTGCTCCTGGAGGTAATAGCAATTGACAGGGGCATATGTCAATCACCACTCTGCACCTACAACAACGACTGCTGGGAGCTAAAGTCCAAAAACCCAGGATGAGAACCCAAGAGGGACATCACTAGAAATGACGTGCTTTTGTATCTTAATCCCGCCCACTGCCCTAGCTGATCATAAGACACAATATCGAATAAAAGGTATTTTGGGAATAATTACTCCAACGTTGGAGACCCAAACTATATTTAAGCTAATTTATATAGATATACTATACCCTGCTTGTTTCCTTAACTGAAGCTATATTTCTTCTTTAAAGCCCATGTCCAGCATGCATAAATCCCCCTCCTCCCTCTTGCCTCAGTGGAACTCTTCTTGGGTGGTTTTATGTCATGTTCCTGTCTTCTATTATCATTAGCAGAAAAGGATGTGACTTTCTTATTTGCTGTTCTGCATTAAATACAAAGTGTGATATTTGATAGGTCTTAGAGCTATGCTATAGTAGGATAATCTCTTCTTGGTCTTGACTTTGTACATTTTAAGAAGCAGTGCTCTTTGTAGAAGACCTTTTACTAATTGTTTTATTTGACCTGAGGCTCGTAAGGCCAACGACAAATCTGGCTTTAAATGGAGTAGGGAAGGGTTTTTTGCCATCTATGTTACATTTGGGAGACTTCCCATAGACAGGAAGTGAGAGAAAATGTCTCCAAAGTGAGGGAAAGCCTCTCAGACAGTTGTCACCAAAAGTGACCTCATTAGAAGATTTTACCTCTTTACCTCTTATTCTTGTTGTGGTGACAACTGAAAATGTTGAATTCTCCTCACTGGTGATCAAGACAATTAGAAAAGCTAAGGACAGGTTCACACTTGGGCGACCCGTGACCGCACAGCAATCGCACACAAAATCGTGCGGATGGTCGCGCGGTCAAGGAATCGCCCACCACCACTGATCGCGCTGGTGGTGCCATTATTTCTAATGGCACCTCTGTCACACCAGGCTGCATCACAAAAAAAGTTACATGTACCTTTTTTTAGCGATTGGTGTGCAGATGTAACCCCATTTAAATTAATGAGGCCGCGCCGAAACCGCACACGATCGCCCTAGTCCGCACCAGCCCTGTATCTGGGACACAGATATCAATAAAAGACTTACAGGGATTTCAGCCATGCCCCGCTCTACCAAAAACAAAATAAAAAATTGGCTTCAGATACACTTTAAATAGGAATTATGCCTTTTATCTTATTGCCTCATTTTACTGTTTTAAAAATGCTACACCAAGCACTTCTACCGTCAGCTTACTGCTTCTACAGCAACAGCTTCTCCAGTCATAGAGCTTGAACTATTATTGTACACATTGTTGGCAACAAGCTCAATGAATGGGCAGGGAAGAGCCTATCATTTACCTGTTCTTCTTCCATTCAGGGCATGTTTCATTGTGGAACAATTATAGTATGAGCTCTATGAATGGAGAAGGGGTCGAGAATGTACGGGCAAGCGGTGTAACTCTATCATACTGATAGTCGTTGGTATTAACCCCCCAGAGCACTGGACGATAGTTGCTTGGGGGTGTATCCGGATTTTGTCAGGAAGCATCAGCCTGGAGGAGCTTAGATACCCACTATAACAGGTAACTAATGTGATTGGCGTTATGTCCTAAAAATAATTAAAAAAATTTACTTCAGCTTTAAGACAACATATATTTTCAAAGGTAATATTCATAAACATTTAGTATCACAAATTCACCTTTTCAATGGCATTTCAGTCTCAATTAAGTGTCCATTATTATAAATATCAAGATAAATGCAGCAACTGGCTTAGCTGGCACTCGTCCAGTCACTTTTAAGCTGCTCATGTCTTCTCCATCTAGACCAGTGAATATAACATACAGGGACTCATATTCTGCACATCCCGCAAGATTAATGTTAAGCAGATGTTATTTAAAAGCATTACAGATTATTGACGGAGAGTTACAGATCTGTGTCTGTAGCATTAAAGTACATGTAGACAGTTTATAGACTTTGAGGATTATTATTCAGCCAAGGTTTCACTAGAGATCTGTGAAAGTGGCTTAATGTAGACCTGAGTGAGCTGCAATCTGAGCTATTTTTCTGTGCAATGGCCTAAAGATATAACAGTTCTGCTATAAAAATCTGCATTAAAATATGGAGGCACTATTGTATTTATGCTATGCCAGCTCCATGGCTGCCTTTGCCAGCTGCCCCCCAAGAGTTATGATCGACCTTTCTTTAAAGATGACACACCAGACATAACATTGTGAAAACTTACAGCTGACATATACCTTCCAAATGTTCTTTTTCAAAGGATATGTACTGCACGGGCAGATTTTTGGTGGCATCTCCCTGTGCTTGCCACTCACAAAGTCATAAGAGCTCTGCTTACCACCATTCTACTGTAAGTAAAAAAAACAGAGTAGGAGGGTTGCCAGGAAAACCAGCATTTGTAGACCACGCATTAAGGGGCACCATTTTAATGAGACCCTGTGTGGTATCAAAATAATCTTCCTGTTTACTTTATTAATTATAAAACATCTAATTGAACAGAAATGCTGGCAATCCCTGTGTTGGCCACTGCCCCCATTCAAAGTTAAGATCTGTCTTTCTTTAAAGATGACACACACCAGACATGACATTGGGAAAATTTACAGCGGATAAGTGCCTTCCAAAGGATCCTAATCAAAGGATACATACTGCATGGGCTGATAGCTGAAATACAGGTCAATACCAATACAGGCTTACATTAGTTCACGTAAGATGGCAGGCAATTTTGCTCCAGTGGAACAATCTTAAGACTGTGGGTTTGCTCAAACAGGAGCATAACGATTTTCAAACTGCTGGACACACTTAGTGTCAGTCCATTTTTTTGAGATAAATAAAATCTTTAGGTAAGCCATATACAATCAAAGACATTAGCAACCCTTTTTTTTTAAAATAGAATCATACCTTTCTCTCTTCTGAATAACATTGCTGTTTATATGTCCTTTCTCAAAGTAAGTTCTGCATGAGAGGGACTATCTTCATTATCAGGTCTTGTGCAAAATCAGAGGCGCATTTATAAAGCAGCAGTATAGGCTTATTGCAGCTATACTGCTGCTTTAAAAAAAAAACAGTGGCACATTTATAAAGGATAGCAGCGTGCTTTATAAATGTGCTTACTGATCCACTTGCTTTGGGACTCTGAAGCAAGTTAAGAGTCCTAAAGCAAGATAGCTGAAACACAGGTCAATACCAATTAGACTTGTGCGCCGTCAAAAAATTTGTTTTGTTTCGTTTCGGAACATCCATTATTTCGTAATTCGTGCCGAAACTCAATTCGGATTCGTACGAAATAAGAATTTTCGTTAGTTTCGGCACATTTTCGTAACTTTACGAACATTCGTTATGATGAAGTCAAAAAGCAGAAATACCTTTGTTAATATTAGAGTCGATGGTAGTTGTTTTTTTAATCCGAAATCCGAAATTCAGATTCGGATCCGAATTTCGTATAAAAAAAAAACTACCATCAACTCCAATATATTAACAAAGGTATTTCTGCTTTTTGACTTCATCATAACGAATGTTCGTAATGAAACGGAAATCTGGTAACGGAATTTCGTATTTCCTGCCTGTATTGTAATGCAACTCTCAGCAGCAGAAGAGAAAACCTCTGATTGGTCAACCAAACGAAATACGAATTCCGTTAACGGACTTTGGATCCGAATTTCGGATAAAAAAAAAACTCATCAACTCCAATATTAACAAAGGTATTTTGCTTTTTAATTGTAATGCAACCCTCAGCAGCAGCGGATCCATATTTCGGATTTAAAAAAAAATCTTGTCATGTTGTTCAACCTCATTTACAGGGGTAATATTAGATCCTGTTTCAAAGAAATTCGGATCCGAAATTCGTTAACGGAATTTCGTATTTCGGATATAATTCGGAAACTGCAATTTGGATTTCGGATGCTTCGGAATTTACGAATTTCAGGAAAATTCGTACGAATTTCGATTCGTAACGAAACAAATCGCACATGTCTAATACCAATACATGCATACTTTTGTTCACCTAATAGCAGGTCATTTTGTTCCAGTAGAACAATCTTCAAACTGCGGGCTTGCTCAAACAGAAACATGACAGGAACATGACAATTCTCAAACTGCTTGACAACATTATAGTATAATTTGTTTTAGATAGATAGAATCTTCTTTATATGCGCCATATTGAAGGATGTCATGAATCCTTTTTTGTAGATTCATGTATTTTCTTTCTCATACTTCTGCATGGGAGGGGCTATCTTTATTCTCAGCATCTGTGTAAGGTCACGGGCGCATTTATAAAGTGGCAGTATGGAGTTATTGCAGCTATACCGATGCAGACTGATGCTGGCAATCTGTGTACTTTATAGTATTATATCGAGCCATCTTTCTCTTGCTATGGCATTCACTAGAGATGTGCATTCAGATTCGGATGAACTTGCTGGATTAAGAAATTCCGTTGATTCGGCAGTTTGTCTGAATTCGGAATAACGATTATTATATGCCCGAATAAAGTAAAAACTATTTTCGGGCATATAATAATTTGTTTTGTATGGGCACCACCATCCATTCCATCCAGATAAACAGAGATGGGAAATCTTCCAGTGGGGACACTAGTTCTGCTGACCACCAGGAATTTTCCTCACTTTGGAACGATTTGTTCTTTCATCCTGTTGTGGCTATCAGTCAGGAAGTGAAAAGAAAACGTCCCTATGGGACACAGATGACAAAGAAAAAAAGTGACAGGGGCTAAAACCCTCCCTTACACTATCCAAAACTGAAAAAAAGCTCCCTATACCACAGAAAATCTTCACTTTTTTGAGTTCATGTTCACATTGATGTTAGTGCTTTGTGCCTCATAGATGTGCCGCAGACCTTGTCATTATTCACCAGGAATGCAGCAGCTCAGATTAGACTCTAGGAAATAATTCACATTATAACATGAATGATTTGTCCAGTGAAAAAATCACAACATCTGTGTTGTCAGAGAATCGCTCTGAGATGCACACAGAATTGTTAGTACGCAACCAAAGACATATCGTGCGCACAGACAGTAAAAATCACTGTTGCCGTTGAATGAAGCATGGGTCATGTCACAACCTTGGAACAGAGTGAAGGTTTTCCAAAGAGGAAGAAGCAGAATGTCTGCAATACACTATATAAGAAACCATGGAAGAGTGAGTGTAGACATTTTAATTAAAAGTAGATTTCTTTTATAAAGAACTTAAAGGATAATGTAAAGGGAATGTATAGTAGTTGGCTGCCAAATCAGCAGCTGACAAGCCTGCAATATTCCCATCACAACACAATGTAACTTTTAAGCTGCAGGGATTGTAGTCCACATACCTGATTTCTCTGATAAAGCCCTAATGAAGGGGGTTTGTTTTCCAAAAAAAGATTCCACACTCCACATGTATTGCTCTCTTATATTCTTTATTTTTTCAGTACCTGGTGCCTAGAATACCCAAGTGCTGTAATAAGTGAGATTTCCTGGGTCAGGTGGGTTTACTTGCCTATCCCCTAGCACCTTCTAAGCCTCACTATTTGGCCATTAGTGTTACTGAACAACAATGATGTTTAGGGGGATGGGGGGGGGGGGTGGGGAAGGGA
>NW_017306728.1:822252-830581 GCF_000935625.1 Nanorana parkeri
CTGTCACTTTGCCCATTCAGGGTATGTGCAAAGGGCTCCCCCCGACTCACAAAACACTGATATTCTTCTTGCCATCGCTCCACACCACTCCTTCCTTTGTCACAGCTGATACCAGAAGCTAAGAGGAGCGGTGACATCACTTGACCTCTGTCATGTTGTGAAGGAATATGGATCATATCAAGAAAATGTCCTTTTCTATGTTTTACATTGTTTTGAATTTGTTTCATTTGCTTCCTAGCTTTGTGACTTTCCTTACTCAGCTTATGGTGCGGCCAGAAGTGAACTTAAACCTGCCAGATGATTCTTTTCTTTCGGACATAGATGTGTCCTGTGTGGGTGTAGATGGGGTACCACGCCAGGCAATGCTCAGGCCTAGGAATTGGTTGCTAGACCCATGTAGGTTTAATTGCTACTGCATACCCGGAAGCATTTGTTATTTTCATCACTCTAGGCAGTGAAATAAGCAGTGCGGGAGCGCTGGCAAGCTGAACATCAGGGGTAGACCCTGTACATAGACAAAGTCACTGTGCTCTGAATAGGCAAGGTCATAGTGTCTCTTTAATCTTTCCCTTCCAGGATGTCTCTCTTCATGAGAGCGCCTTTATATTCCTGGCTCCCTTGGTATTTTAACTGAGAAAGTGCTTTAGAGGCTCTTAGAAGTGCCTGTTACATGGATTGGAAGCTCTGAATTAGGCAAATATATTAAGCTTCAGGTTTACTTTAAGGGTTTTCTATCTCTTTTTTGTTTTTGTCACACACAATTTACAGAAGTCCCCCGTAAAAAACAGCACATTTCTGTAAGCATATGGGAGGGTGTCACTAAATCTGGAGAGCCAGCAAATACCACCCAGATGCATATCAATGCTGGGCTGATGTCTTTTTTACGTAGATGGTAGCAAAAAAAAGATAAAAACTTCTTCCCTAGAAAAAGACCCCAGCTCAGTACCAAGGTGATTTATTTCTTCCTTCGCCTATGTGTCTGGTGGAGCTGCAGATAACACATGCTAGGGGAAATACTGTATTTACAACCCCATTCCCAAAAAAGTTGGGACATTGTGTAAAATCTACATAAAAACAGAATGCAATGATTTGCACATCTCATAAGCCCATATTGTATTCACAATAGAAAATAGAAAGCATATCAAATGTTTAAACTGAGAAAATGGACCATTTTAAGAAAAAGGTAACTTTGAAATTTGTCAGCAACATCCCAAAAAAGTTGGGATAGGGCCATGTTTACCATGGTGTAGCATCCCCTCTTCTTTAACAACACTCTGTAAACGTTTGGGAAGCGAGGCGACCAGTTGCTGGAGTTTTGGGAGAGTAATGTTGTCCCATTCTTGTCTGATATAGGATTCTAACTGCTCAACAGTCCTGGGTCTTTTTTGTCGTATTTTTTGTTCCAAGATGCGTCAAATATTGTCAATTGGTGAAAGGTCGGGACTGCAGGCAGGCCAGTTAAGCACCCGGACTCTTCTACTATGAAGCCATGCTGTTGTCAAAGATGCAGTATGCGGTTTAGCATTGTCCTGCTGAAATATACAAGGCCTTCCCTGAAAAATGCTGCTCTAAAACCTGGATATATCTTTCAACATTGATGGTGCTTTTCCAGATGTGGAAGCTACCCATTCCATACACACTAATGCACCCCCATTCCATCAGAGATGCATGCTTTTGAAGTGAGCGCTAAAAATAAGCTGCAAAGTCCCTCTCCTCTATAGTCCAGAGAATGAGGCCCCCATTAATGCCAAAAAGAATGTCAAATTTCACTTTGTCTGACCACAGAACAGTTTTCCACTTTGCAACAGACCATTTGAAATGAGCCTTGGCCCAGAGAAGATGGAGGCATTTCTGGATCATGTTCAGATATTGCTTCTTCTTTGCCTGATAGACCCTTTAACATTTCTGAATGGCACGGTGAACTGTGTTCACAGACTGTGATTTTTGGAAGTATTCCTGAGCCCATGCAGTGATGTCCATCACAGAATCACGCCTGCTTTTAATGCAGGGCCATCTGAGGGCCTGAAGATCACGGGCATCCAATATTGCGTTTTGGCCTTGTCCCTTGCGCACAGAGATTTCTCCAAAATCTTGGAATCTTTTCATGATATTATGTACTGAAATTGTTCAACAATTTATATGCAGCTTTTTATACATTGGTGAACCTCTGCCCATCTTTACTTCTAAGATGCTCTGACTCTCTAAGATACTCTTTTTATACCCAGTCATGTTACTAACCTGTTGCCAATTAACCTAATTAGTTGCAAAATGTTCTTCCAGCTCTTCCTTGTTAGTACCACTTACTTGGCCAGCTTTTTGTTGCCCTGTCCCAACTTTTTTGAGAAGTGTTGCTGACAACAATTTCACAATTACCTTATTCTTTTTTTTAAAATGGTACATTTTCTCAGTTTAAACATTTGATATGCGCTCTATTTTCTATTGTGAATAAAATATGGGTTTATGAGAGATGCAGATCATTGCATTCTGTTTTTATGCATTTTTTTCAAAGCCTCCCAACTTTTTTGGAATTGGGGTTGTATATATATTTCACAATATTGGAATTAAACAGCATTCATCCATTGTAGCCACTCCATCCATATAATTAATTAGCAATCTTATTTAGTTAATACTCACACGGACTGCTAAATTATATTTGTTTCCAACAAGAAACCCGAACAACATCTAAGGTCATGACTCACCACCACTCAATGACCTCTTGCCTTGAATGAATAATTAGCACTCCTCCAAATATCTTCAATTGGAATCTGAAGTGTTCCCTGACACCAATTTCTTTAAAAGCTTAAATAACACGGAATAATCAATTTGTGGTGTTCCTGTGGGCATTAGCATGCCAATAGGGCCATGGCCACGGTGCAGATTTTGAAAACGGCACGTAGAATGAGCTTTAGCATTAACCTTATCTAGTACGAGCTTAGCCTCTAAATAACATGTTTAAATCAGGATAGTAGAGAACTAGACTCACTGTTTTCCTTATTATTGTAAACAGCTGACTCATTCATAATCAATAATCTCTTATCTGGCTTAAACAAGCTCTTGTATTTCCAATATAGCTGATGAGACTATTACAAGTTTGTTTTAGAAATACAGAGAAGTGTAAAAGTCTTTAAAGTGAAATGTGTATGTTAGGCACACAGAGTGGCTACAAAGTTTGGTTTAGTGGTTCCCCCATTTGGTCCTCTGACCAGCCTAAATTGAACAGGAGCAACACAAAGTGTCACATGAAGTGGCGAGGAAGGCCCCCCCTTGCCGCTCTCGTCTGAGCTCCACTGAAGATGAGACAGCAGCTGAACAGACAGAGAAGGACACGAGTGCCTGTGGGTGATATAAGTGCTTGACACACCGGAGATGATGGTGCTGATGACTGGATGCTGGAGGTAGCTGGTGGCTGATAACAGATCAGGCAGTACTGGTGTGAGAAGCTGAGGCCAGGTCAGGAACAAGTCGGATTGGTAACGAGCGGTGAGCATGGTACAGAAGCAGGAAGCAGAATCGATGTCAGGAGCAGGCCGGGTCATACACTTCCAAGCAGAATGGTACCAAATCAGAAGAAGGAGGGGAGGTCAGAAGACAAGACGAGGTCACAAGGCAGGCAGCAAGCGGGCAGAGTCAGGAATCAAGCTGTGTCAGACAGGTATCAAAACAGGATCAGGAATGCAGACTTGCGCACGCAAGAACAGGCGTGCGCATGCTATTCCGCATGCATGGTGCACGTGTGCATTGGTTTCGCGCAAGCACATTATTAGCACTGTAGCGCCGAATACGCGCATGTGCATTCGCTCGTGCATTGATTTGGGCAGAGGCTGTACTATGGTTGCGGACTGATGCACCCTGACACAAAGTCTGAATGAATTTAATGTTAGTAAGTAGGGTTGCCACCTGTCTGGGATTCACCTGGACAGTCCAGGTTTTTAGCTCTGCATCGGCTGTGTCCGGGTTTCAGGCCAGCTGAAACTTAGGCACAAGACGTTAGGCAGACAGGGGCAACCATGTGGCCATGGTGTTCCTGGTTGTATGCAGCCGTGCATAGTACCATGGGCAGACTTACCACCAGTGCAGCCGCACCAGGACCCAAGGCTGGGGGGGCCCCAGTGAGATCTGATGCTGCCCAGGGCCCCCCATTGGAGGAATAGATCACAGTGCTGAGTTCTATAGATACCCCTATTAAAGATGGACTTTCCGGGAGCAGCGGGGACATGTCTCCTTCCTCCTCCGGCTCCTACACTCTATCTGAGGGGGACACCAAAGGTGGGAGCAGCATGGACTGCCACTCTGAGGGTTGCCAGGACAAGTAAAGGGGAACAGCACAGAGAACAGCAGGATGAAGAAGATGAGGTGAGGTGACACTCATCTTGATATGGGGACACACGTGGGTCAGTCCCCCAATACTGATCTTTTACTTTGATGTGGATGCAGACAGGTTAAATCCCACTCTTATATCCATATCTATATCTCCTATTCATAGGAGACTCTACTGCCAATATCTCTAATCCTGCCATGCCAGCCATAGAGTCTCACTTCACCTGCTGTAAAGAAAGTTTTGCTTGCTGCAAAAAAAGACCCCTACGTTGTTAGTAGGGGTTTTGTGGAGACGCCCTTGCCACCTTTATGCCAGGGGTGAAACAGATCTAAAAAACCAGCGGGGGATTGGAGGGGGCAAGAAAAAAATCTTGCACTAGGGTCTTTTGTTCCTTAGGTCTGCCACTGCACAGTACGGGTGTAGACCTCCGCTGTGACTGGGCTCTGACACTTCGTACAACATTTCCAATCTCTCTCTCTCTCCCTTTCTCTTCTACATTGATAAACTCAGAGCCAGGATTGTGGGGGGTGCAGGGAGTAGAAGTGCAGTCCCGCAGGGGTGCTAGAGTGTTCGGATTTCGCTTGAAGAAAAGGTGGTAACCCTATTAGTAAGACATCTGCTGCTTTCACTATTAACCATTAGTAAAACATTAGTCACTAAGTTAAACTGATGTTAGTAAGACGGGCATCAGTAAGACATTAGCGTCCCTCACAAAGTACTACTGGTGTAACTGAAGCAACAGATACAAGTAGGGCATTATGCACTCTATACAACACACATAATCAGGGCTTGGAATATCTAGCCAACTTCTGAAAAGTTTGATCATTTATGGTTCAGAATTTCACAACCTGACGTCTCATTGAAGTCAATAGGAATCTGAACCAAGCTCCAATACGGATGAATTACAGACCAGCATGATTTAAACTGTACACAATGGTTTGAGAAGGGTTTGACGGCCATAAAGTGACACTAAATCCAGGAGTTAAATCTGAAAAATGCATTCAAGTACCTTAAGTATTAACAAAAATGTATCTTATTTGTGTATCACTCAGCTGTAGATCCTCCAATCATCTCTGAATTGGTGCTGACACTGTCCTTCCTTCTGGAAGGAGGCTACTATTGTTCCCCGTTGTCCTGTGTGTGTTGTAAAGTGGCCACCACTCCAAGCTCGCTCCCGTGATGGACTACAATCTCGCGTTTAGTTTACTCATTTGTACTGAAATTGTAGTCCATCCTGGAAGTGAGCTTGGAGCGGTGACTATTTTACAACACACACAGGGACCATGGGGAACAAAAGTAGCCACCCTCCAGAAGGAAGGACAGTGTCAGCACCAATTCAGAGAAGATTTGAGGATCTACAGCCAAGTGATACACAAATTTGTTAATAGTTAAGGTACTTAAAGGCATTTTTAAGATTAAACTCCTGAGTTTAGTGTCAGTTTAAGGAGCTGATGGAGCCTGGGGAAATCAGAAAAAAACACCAGCAGCTGAGCAGAGCAAATTAGGTGGTCGCCTGTAATGTTCCAACCAACTTGCGTGTTGTATTGGCACACCGTGGCAACAGATTTTTGCTGTTAATATTGAATTATGGTGTACTGTGGATTACGTGCTCGTGGAGACGTATAAAACACACAAACTGAGTGGAACATTACAGGGTGTGATACTGGGATTTTCTGTAAAGCTGCCCAGTGCTGCTAAATGGAAAATCCTAGGTTTTTAAAATTCTTTTTATTATTTGTGGACCAAATAACAGCTCAGGGCTGTGATTCAGTATTAACTAAAAAAGCTGCTGAAAGGATACCTTTATCACCCTTTCAGCGCTGAGTGGCTCTGCCCTCCATGCTTCAGCACTGAAAAGGTGGCTTTATCATCCTTTTAGCGCTGAAGCACATAGCTTAAAGCTTCCAGCTCCATGCTCTATGATAAAAACACCCCTTCAGTGCTAAAACATGGAGCACCATATAGCCACCCACCCACAATGACCGCCCATAAACGCCTTATCGGGTAGGCAGCTTTACGGAAAACCCCGCTGATCTTTTATTGTTACTATTAATATCTCAAAAACATTTTTAGAATAGTTGGAAATAAAAGATTAGTTCTATGCATTAGACATGTGCACCAGCAAAAAATTCGTTTAGTTTAGTTTTGAAAAAAAAAAATTTGTTTAGTTTAGTTTCGAAAAAAAAAAAAATTTGTTTAGTTTAGTTTCGTTTTGAAACAAAAAAATGTTTTTGTTTAGTTTAGTTTCGTTTTTCGGGTCCAAAATTAAATTAGTTTCGGACGAAATTCGTTTATGAAAAAAAACAAAAAACTTTATTCGCCCATGCCTGGACTTAAACCTGCAACCTTATCAATAGCAATCCTGTGCTTTAACCACTACACTATAGCCTCTATACTTTAACCACAGAAGCATTTGACAGCTGAGTATGTCAAATGGGCGGAGCGAGCCGTGACGTCATGGCTCGCACTACGTATAATAACATTTTCTTCCAGTATATACTTCCACTTAAATGCAAATAAATAATTCATGTTTGTGGAGGCAGAAGCAGATTGCACTTTTAACTAGGGATGCATCGATACCGGTACTGTTGCCGAGTACTTGTGAAAATGTCCCGATAATAAGCGCCTACACTGGTGCTTTAGACGTTTAAACTGGAGCCATCGCTGTAAACAGGTGCCACGGTTCACAGGAAGGCTGCCGAGGTCCCCAGCATGGGGCATTCCTGTGAACTGCAGCACCAATTTACAGCGCCAGCCGCACATCTCCTTCCCCTCCCTGAAACTGCGCTGCCCGCACCTGCCCTTGAGACTCTGCACAGCCCGCACAGCAATCCTGAGAGCCCGCACAGCCTCCTTAGACCCCCACACAGCCATCCATTTTCCATTATGGGCGTGAGTGGGGCCTCATGTTTAAATTTCGCCTACGGCCTCGCAAAGTCTAGAGCCGCCTCTGCTGAGGGTTCCAAAGCACACACACAATGTTCCTTAGACCACTTGATCTTGTATATAAAACTGATGTTTATGTTTATTCCAAAGTAGAACCAACAAGCGGCGCATGTTTATCCTAATCAGTAGGTGTTCCAAATTTAACACAATTTGGAACAGCAGCCAAAATCCTACGGCAACTTCCTTTAGGACTGGTATTGGAAAGTGAATAAATCAGCTGCTGTCCTCCTAAAACAGAGTGACTGGTTTTAAGTGGACACCTCATTTCATCAGCCATCAAAACATAATTTTTGGATTATATAAATTCTTATGCTCGATTTTAGATAAAGATTAACCTTAATAATAATTTTAAATATAGTTTACTGTAGCATCTATAATATATAATTTGGTTGAACATATAATGCATATTTTAGAACAAAGGACTGTATTTGTCGTACTCCTAATCTAAAACGTCATATTTGTAAGGCCTATGATGACAGTATTATTGACTTTCTTGCCATGCTCTATAGATTTTATAGCCTTTCAAGGTGATCTGCTGCTAACTTGGATTTGGTGTGAACGCATGCTGTTTCTGGGCCACTGTGAAATACGGAGCTATTTCTGCCATTTTCAGGCCTTGGGAGTGCTATCTGTCTTTGTGGGATTAAATTACCATTTGGGCATTTAACTTATTTTTCGCCATAACTTTTGTAAAGGTCAGTCTTGGTACATTTAGTTATAATTTCATGGTCCAGGAAAAAACATAAACATAAAGGTTAGTAGTCATGGGTAGCATTAACCCCTGATAGAAGTCACTACATTTCCTTATTACCTGTATGTTGTGATACATTTACTTTATGATCCAGCAGCATTTAACTATTGATCTAAGACAGGTATGCACTTTTAAGCTTGCGCCAAGAACCACAGATTTTACTGGGCTTGAATTATTTCAACAAAAATATTTATTCCATCCAAATTTTCTTATACATACATATACATCACGTTGAAGTGAGCCATGTGTCCATCAAGCAGTGCCAATGCCAGAAAAATGTAATTGCTGGATCTGTGCCATGATTTACCAGGGTT
>NW_017306728.1:830620-856062 GCF_000935625.1 Nanorana parkeri
AGGGGATCATTTAAAATTAGGCTGCTCATCCAATCAGCAAAGCTCATGTTTACTCAATTGATAGGTCTAGCTGTGTTTAGGCCTCTGCAGAGAGACTATTGCTTTCACAGTGAGCAAGAGTTCTTCACTGAAGCAGCTACCTGGCTGTGTCTCACTTTAACACCTTTAGACTTTGAGTTGGAACAAGAATGAGGCAGAAGAAGGTGAATTCTTAATTCCAAAACTGAATTGTAAAGTCACTGGATAACCCAGCCAGCTAACATTTTCAGAAGGCGAGGTTGGCAATGGCAGCCTACTCTGTGCACAGATTTCCTTTAAAGTGTTTCTACATTTTCTGATCCTGTTAGACATCCTATTTTTCAATCTTTTATTGACATACTGTTTGGAGTCTGACATTATTCCCAGACAGATTATGGGATCACTCTTTAATTTCTTCAAATGTGTCTCCCAAAGCTTGCAAAAACCAACAGCCTTCTAAAGGCCCGTTTCTGAAGTTCAGAGCAAAGCGCCCTCCGTGATGTTTCATGTTTCCCGGAAGACAACATCACACATTTGACTAAACTGAGTCAGCAAAGCTGTGGCAAAATGGAATTTTTCTTTACTAGAAAACACATTCAGGTTAGATGGAATTAACAATATGTTTTATTGATGAGGGAAATTTGCAGCTCCGTATAGAAAAGGAAAATAATTATAAAACAAGACGAGTGTAGAACAGAACTGCAAGAAATAAAAAAATGTACATTTTAAATGATTAAACTCTCAGTTTTCCTGTATAATGATTTATTCAGGTATTATTATAATTTAGCCAAAATATTCTGTAGTTTCTTCCAGAGCAGATGTTCACCATCCACATCTGTCATTACTACTGTATAGCTTACCTTTTAACGAAGAACTCTGGGATTTGGAAAAGTTAACCCTTGCAGTGGGGCTACCACTGCACTGCAAGGCTTAACTGCTCATTTTGGTCTAGGGGCAAAAATAAAGAAGATATACTCACCTGATCCTTGGTCCTGCGGCAGTGAGCGCTCACCTCTCTCCCCCTCTGCTCCCTCTGTGTCTTCACGTCTAATAGACCTGTATTAGGCATGATGACATCATGGGTCCTCAGACTGCCGAAACCCGGGGGGTTAAGTTTCCGCTTTAATGTCCCTGCTATAGTTGTATAATAGCTAATTTGTTGCTGGAGTGTGAGAGTAATACTCAAATAAGAGGAACATACAAACCATGCATATAATGTGATAAGATGAAGCTTGGGATATCAGGACTTGCACAATATCTGTGCTAAGCATTGTACTATTATGCTGACCTTTGAGTAACTAAACATTTCTGACATGTCACAATGCACAACAACAGTATCATCCTTAACCACTGCCATCTGGCCGATTGTAAATAAGGGGCTGGACGGCTGCCACATTAAAGCAGGTGGGCGTTTATAAAGGTCCTTTCCCGCTCCAGCTCACGCACAACCTCCCCAGTGCACGATTGGGAGCAGGAAAGATTGACAAACTGAAGCCTTTGAAATTTACAAGCGGGAAGCGTAAGTAGGGGTGCAGGAAGTGTGTGCCTCCACTCTCCTCTCTGCTGTAGCTGGATCGAAGGGGAGATCAGCACATTCCATCGGGGTCCCTAGGTGACATTAGGGGTCTAAAAGACCCCTGTCGTCTCTATAAAAATCTCTGCTTCATCAGCTTCTTTGGGGGTTCCTAGGTTACATTAGGGATCTAATAGACCCCTGATGTCCCTATAAAAAGGACGTGTCACTGTGTCTGTGCTAATACGCCCCTCAAAATAAGTTTAAAAAATGAAAGTCACAAATCAAATTTTAAAAACCAAATATTTTTTTTAAAGTCTCCTTCCACCCTCTTCCATGCACCCACATACAAAGGCAAACAAGTGTCGGGTGTGCCTACGTGTGCAAACGATGATTGCACCACACATGTTACAAATCACCACCAACGTTGGAGTGTGATGGCCATCAAGGGCCATCAATCACTGGTAATACTAAACTGATGAGCAGTAAACTTTTAAAGCGTTGCCCATGGCCAATTTTAGGTATGGTAGTTTGGGGGGCGCACACAATTTTAAGACTTGACACATTTAGTGCCTATTTACCCGACGTGATCCCATCTTTTATGGTTTACCTAAAAATGTTGTAATAATAAATGTTTTAAAACATAATGTAGGGAAAACAGGTTTTTTTTTCTAAATTTTTTGTACTTTTTTTTCCCAGTGGTGATTAAATACCACCAAAAGAAAGCTCTGTCTGTCCCCCCAAAAAATAATATAAAATTAATTTCAGTACGTTGTTGCATGACGGAATAAATGTCAGTCAAAGAAGTATGACAGCGCTGAATTCTGAAAAATGGCCTGGACAGGAAGGAGGTTAAAAAAGTTCTACCTTTTATCATTTAAATGCATTTCCTCAGTCTCCTTTCCGCAGTGAACAAACTGCAACATTGTAGATACATTGTAACTATATATATATATGTATAATGCCTGTGAAATCAGTCAAAGTAGCAGGAAAAGTGATTGACGGGATATATGTCCCTCCACGGATGCTTAGATTTGTAATCTAAGGTAATGCCCGCAAAGAGTCCATGGTAAAGAAAGTTAGTTCTTTACCCGTGGCGTCCCGAGGCTGGGTGACACCCGGCTGTGACGTCAGCGCGCATGCACGTGACGACGTCATCGTGCGTGCGCGGTCGTCTTATTGACGCCTGCCGGCGGCCATCTTTGTGATGGACGCCGGCAGAGCGAGGAGGGGACGTTCACCCCCAAGGATGAGGTATGCCGCCAGGTCCCATCCTCTCCCCTGACACTGTCGGGCTCTCGGTCCGTGACCGAGTGCCTGACTTTTCATAGGGGGTGACACCAAAAAGACTGTCAGTCATTTTGGTGTCACCTCTCCAATGGTGGCACCCGGGTGTGGGCCCCACCCCCCTTGTGACGCCACTGCTTAAATATTCATGAATACAGCTGCGCTGGTACCAGGATTGAAATTACATTAAAGATTATATGAAATATTTGTGACTGAGTTTACATTTCTTTTACATTGCTCTTACATACTGTAGTTGCATAGATACATAGTTATATAGTTAGTCAGGTGGAAAAAAGACACATGTCCATCAAATTCAACATTTCTTTATGAGTAAGGCTGTAGATGTACACTTTGGCCTTCATCTGCCACATGTGTTTTTAAAAAAATACAATTTAGTAAGGCAATGTTAAGAGCAATGATGATGTGATCGACCAGATTTGGTGTCACACATCACTCTTGATCTTTACCTTGTTTTTTTGAATGAGCTTGAATTTTTTGTCAATATAACAACCGGAAGCTATAAAACGTTAATCATCTCACTGTTTACTATTATTCATCGGCTTGTAATGCTTCATGTGATGTAAAGTGAATGCTTTCATATTCAGCCTACATATTCATGGTGTCCTGAGGGTGGCGTTGTTGTACTACTTTCCATTCACCATTCCTATAGCGTTCTTTGCCTCATCACCCTATTGATTGACCTTGCTCTGCGCTGCTTGTTCATGCCTTGCTGTAGACACTGTAGTTTTTAAAGCAACTTGTGCAAGGTTGTCTGTTCACCTGCTGAGTCCTACTTGTCAGCTTAAAAATACACAAAATTAATAGTGTATGAATGAGGTTTTGACTCATTTTCCATAACGCAAAATTACTCTCTTCACTGGGTACAAGCCTTTTATTGATATTAATGGTTATGTAATCATTGACACAGCATGACTTCTTTTATAGTTTGTGGTTACAGTGAGTTTCCACTTTTGCATTCAAATTTGAGAAAACCCCTCTATATGTGAGTTATGTGTTCTCATTCATACAGCATACTGAAAAATAACTTTTTACAATATAGTTCTCACCTTTTAGATGTGTCTGTGTAGTGGCCTTTGCAAGCTTTTTTTTTGACACAGGTATTTATATAGCACCTGCAATTTACGCAGTGCTATACACAGTACACACTCACATCAGTTCCTGGCCTGGAGGAGCTTACAATCTAATCTCAAATCCATACAGGGCCAATTTAGACAGGAGCCAATTAACCTTCCAAAATGTGTTTGAAGTGTGGGAGGAAACCAAAGCAACCCAGAGGAAACCCACGCAACGTCTAGTGTCCTGACCAGGATTTGAACCGGGGACCCCCAGTGGTGCAAAACAGATGTGCTAACCACTAAACCACAGTGCTACCCGCTCTCTTATTTTCCAAGGGACAGGAAATTCTGTCCCTGTAGAAAGACAAGTGATGGACCAATCCTCCTCTCATACACGCCTTCTAGATCTTTAACACTTTGTTAGGACAGTGTTCAAATCTAGTTTACAACTGATAATGAGATCTGCCAGCCCAGTACAGACAGGGTTAATTATGTTAAAATTAAATTGCCCAGCCCCCCATTCCAGAAGATTACAGGGGGCTGAAATCAAGTCAAATTGGTGAATTTACATTAGTTTCCTTTTAGAAATACATTTAATGGTTTTATGCATTCATTGGTGTTTCTCTGAATTAGAAAGCTACTCACTTTGATCCATACAAGTTATGGTTGCCACCTTTTCTTCAAGTGAAACCCGAACACTAGTGCTGTGCGGCAATTTTTGTTTGGATACTATAAGGAGACAGTGAGGAAAGACAGCCAGGAGGGAGAGCGAGGAAAAAGAAAAGCCAGGAGACAGAGCAAGGAGAGACAGCCAGAAGAGAGAGCAAGGAGAGAAAGCCAGGAGAGAGCAAGGAGAGACAGCCAGGAGAGAGCAAGGAGAGACAGCTGGGGGAGAGCAAGGAGAGAAAGCCAGGAGAGAGCAAGGAGAGACAGCCAGGAGAGAGCAAGGAGAGACAGCCAGGAGAGACAGCCATGAGAGAGCAAGGAGAGACAGCTAGGAATGAGAGAGGAGAGACAACCAGGGGAGACAGGCAGGGGAGAGAGTGAGGAGACAGCCAGGGAGAGAGAGGAGAGACAGCCAGGGGAGAGAGAGGAGAGACAGCCAGGAGAGAGAATGAGGAGAGACAGCCAGGGGAGAGAGAGGAGAGACAGCAAGGAGAGAGAATGAGGAGAGACAGCCAGGGGAGAGAGCGAGGAGAGACAGCCAGGAGACAGATCAAGGAGAGACAGCCAGGAGAGAGCGAGGAGAGACAGCCAGGAGAGAGAGAGCGGAAAGACAGCCAGGAGAGAGAGAGAGAAGAGAAAGTCTGGGATGAGAGAGGAGAGACAGCCAGGAGAGAGAAAGAGGAGAGACAGGCAGGAGAGAGAGAGGAGACACAGCCAGGAAAGAGAGCAAGGAGAGACAGCCAGGAGACAGAACAAGGAGAGACAGCCAGGAGAGAGAGCAAGGAGAGACAGCCAGAAGAGAGAGCAAGGAGAGACAACCAGGAGAGACAACCAGGAGAGACAACCAGGAGAGAGAGCAAGGAGAGACAGCCAGGAGAGAGCAAGGAGAGACAGCCAGGAGAGAGCAAGGAGAGACAGCCAGGAGAGAGCAAGGAGAGACAGCCAGGAGAGAGCAAGGAGAGACAGCCAGGAGAGAGCAAGGAGAGACAGCCAGGAGAGAGCAAGGAGAGACAGCCAGGAGAGAGCAAGGAGAGACAGCCAGGAGAGAGCAAGGAGAGACAGCCAGGAGAGAGCAAGGAGAGACAGCCAGGAGAGAGCAAGGAGAGACAGCCAGGAGAGAGCAAGGAGAGACAGCCAGGAGAGAGCAAGGAGAGACAGCCAGGAGAGAGCAAGGAGAGACAGCCAGGAGAGAGCAAGGAGAGACAGCCAGGAGAGAGCAAGGAGAGACAGCCAGGAGAGAGCAAGGAGAGACAGCCAGGAGAGAGCAAGGAGAGACAGCCAGGAGAGAGCAAGGAGAGACAGCCAGGAGAGAGCAAGGAGAGACAGCCAGGAGAGAGCAAGGAGAGACAGCCAGGAGAGAGCAAGGAGAGACAGCCAGGAGAGAGCAAGGAGAGACAGCCAGGAGAGAGCAAGGAGAGACAGCCAGGAGAGAGCAAGGAGAGACAGCCAGGAGAGAGCAAGGAGAGACAGCCAGGGGAGAGAGCAAGGAGAGAGAGAGGAGAGACAGTCAGGAGAAAGAGCGAGGAGAGACAGCCAGGAGAGACATCCAGGATAGACAGGCAGGGGAGAGAGTGAGGAGACAGCCAGGCGAGAGAGAGTAGAGACAGCCAGGGGAGAGAGAGACAGCAAGCAGAGAGAATGGGGAGAGACAGCCAGGGGAGACAGCTAGGAGAGAGAGCAAGAGAGAAAGCCAGGGGAGAGAGCAAGGAGAGACAGCCAAGGGAGTGAGCAAGGAGAGACAGTCAGGGGAGAGAGCGAGGAGAGACAGCCAGGAGAGAGAGAGAGAGGAGAGACAGTCAGGAGAAAGAGCGAGGAGAGACAGCCAGGAGAGACATCCAGGATAGACAGCCAGGAGAGAGAATGAGGAGTAACAGCCAGGAGAGAGAGCTAGGTGAGAGAGGAAAGACAGCCAGAGGAGAGAGCAGGGAGAAATAGCCAGGAGAGAGAGTAAGGAAGGAGAGAGAGAGAGAAGAGAAAGTCTGGGATGAGAGAGGAGAGACAGCCAGGGTAGAGAAAGAGGAGAGACAGCCAGGAGAGGGAGAGGAGAGACAGCCAGGAAAGAGAGCAAGGAGAGACAGCCAGGAGAGACAGCCAGGAGACAGAACAAGGAGAGGGAGACAGAGCAAGGAGAGACAGCCAGAAGAGAGAGCAATGAGAGACAGCCAGAAGAGAGAGCAAGGAGAGACAGCCAGGAGGGAGAGCGAGGAGGGACAGCCAGGAGAGAGAGCGAGGAGAGAAGGCCAGGAGACAGAGCAAGGGGAGACCGCCAGGAGAGAGCAAGGAGAGAAAGCCAAGAGAGTGAGAAGAGAGACAGCCAGGGGAGACAGCTAGGAGAGAGAGCAAGAGAGACAGCCAGGGGAGAGAGCAAGGAGAGACAGCCAGGGGAGAGACAGTCAGGGGAGAGAGCAAGGAGAGACAGCCAGGAGAGAGAGAGAGGAGAGACAGCAAGGGGTGAGAGCGAGAGAGAGAGAGTAGAGACAGCAAGGAGAGAGAGGAGAGACAGCCAGGAATGAGAGTGAGGAGAGACAGCCAGGAGACTGACAGGGGAGAGAGTGAGGAGAGACAGCCAGGGGAGAGAGTGAGGAGAGACAGCCGGGGGGGGGAGAGAGGAGACACAGCAAGGAGAGAGAGTGAGGAGAGACAGCCAGGAGAGATAGCGAGGAGAGACAGCCAGGAGACAGAGCGAGGAAAGACAGCCAGGAGAGATAGAGCATAGAAGGTGAGTGATGAGAGAGGAGAGACAGCCAGAGGAGAGACAGAGAGGAGAGAGAGAGGAAGGACAGCCAGGGTTGAGAGAGGAGAGACATCCAGGAGAGAGAGAGGAGAGACATCCGGGAGAGAGAGAGGAGAGACATCCAGGAGAGAGAGAGAGGAGAGACATCCAGGAGAGAGAGAGGAGAGACAGCCAGGGGAGAGAGAGGAGAGACAGCCAGGAGAGAGTGAGGAGAAATATCGAGTAGTCACATCTTGTGTCCCTGATTCAGTGCCATGCACTGCAGAACTTGGTATTTGGGCCAAAGCACAAAGTATCTGAAAAAGTCACAAACTGTTTGCTAAGATTCGTTTTTGGGATGAGGGACATTAAGGGTGCTTTCAAAAAGCAACTCTCACACTGGTCCCTCCTGCACCCCCTACAGTCCTGGCTCTGAGTGTATAAATTTAGCATTGCACATGCAGTAGATTGTAGAGTATGTGTAAGATGGAGAGAGAGGGAGAGGGAGAGAGAGAGAGGGGGAGAGAGGGAGAAAAATTGATTGGATGTACTAACCATTAGAGCCCAGTCACAGTAGAGGTCTACACACATGTTGTCACACAGCGCAGTTGCATACGTACAGGAACACCAGGACCCGTGGTTGCCCCTGTCCATCCCAAGACCTCGTGGCAACCCTAATAGAGTCAGTTCATACAATGAACTGCTAATGTTCTTTAGACAACAGAGCAAATTTGCAAAATGTAAGAATTGTACAACATTTTTGGCTTTTCATATAAGTTTTCTATCCAGATTCAGCCTGGTCCTTGGTATGCCCACACGCTCTATATACATGATTCTGGATCATATAACTTCTTTTTTTTTTTAAGAACTATGTCATGCTCAGAACCTGTGAATGTTAAAGCTTGCTTCCAGGTTAAACATTGTCTAAATACAGGAGCTACGCTTATTCTTACTGGAATTTTGGTGAGCTTTGTGTATTTCTTCCAGATCTGTGTGGTAATTCATTGTGATACTTTGTCTTCCTGTAATAAAGACCAGTCACTGCTGCTCTCTCTCTCCTTGTGCAGGGTGACTGGTCTTGTATCCGCCCCCCTCCTGTAGTTTTTTGCAGGCATCCTGTAGTGGGAGGACCTGCTGAGCCCCTCCCACAGCTCTGCTCTATGCACAGCTATGTAATGATGTCACTGCTACATATACAAAATAATATTAGGGTTTGCAAAGTCATTCAATGCACACAAAGTGAATTTATATCCTTTGACGCTGTCAAAGAATATATTTAAATGGAAGTCTTTCTTCCCTGATTTCAGCTTTAAGCCAACATTTTTGCAGGTTTGAAATCAGAGCCAGTCCTTTAATGATATTGGCTGCTACAGGGATTCACTTGTTGTGACAGCCAGTGGCACAAGATAAAATTCAGGATGAAGATTACAGACACTCAGTGAATTGGCTGAATAGGTTTAGTGAACCTCTAGAGAAGGGGGGGCTTTGTAAAAGCTGCCTTACTGTCTTGGACGCTGGCAGCGCCAAATCAGAGCTGATGGAGTGCAGTACACATCAAGTTTTTAGACATCAAGCACTGTTTCCCGGTGCAGAAGGAAACCCTGGCAGAGCTGCTGCTCAAACTCTTCACTTCTTAACAAGCTTCCAGGGTGGTGAGCTGGATGATAAGATCTGAAGAGGAGCAGTTGTCCCTCAGACACTTGCATTCCAACTCTGG
Organism: Nanorana parkeri; assembly: GCF_000935625.1. NCBI lineage: Eukaryota > Metazoa > Chordata > Amphibia > Anura > Dicroglossidae > Nanorana > Nanorana parkeri. The sequence goes on from NW_017306728.1 coordinate 839,611, forward strand.
ATCGTGGCACCAATCTGACAACATGGATTTACTGACTCTGGTACCGTTAAATCACTATGGAAACCCAGCATCACATCGGTAACAGGTGTAAAATATAATAAGGATGTGGGAGGTCAGGGAAGAGTACCACGCATATGGACATTTTTTGTTAAGTGAAGCTAAGTTAAATTCAGCCATAGCTGCAAGGAGGGATAGCAAGATTTCTGTTTTAATTGAATGCAGGGTTGGTGAGATTCTTAACTAGTATTTTGCACAGGATGCTTTAAATCCTAAGGACAATCCAATTAAGTGCTAGTATACAGGTTGTGTTTTTGATGTGCATCATCCAGCGTGTAATTTGGAAGGATTAAGCACAGTGTTTGAATTTAAATTTGGATCATACAGAACAGTGATAACAAGAATTTATGGTTGAATTCGCATGCATTGCATTGCATTTTTTTTTTCTGAAAATGTATCATTTACAATCCTGCTTCATTTCAGTTACTCTTTTTCTGTGTAAAAACCAATTGGAATGCAATGAAATTGCTTCATAAATGCAGTACAAATGCATTGTTAAGGAATGTGAAATGCAATCCACTTTTCCTTGACAGCACCTGAGATAATGTGTTCCAGTGGCTGCACTCGACTTTTGGCTGTATGGCTTATGGGCACCTACCTGTGCACCCATCAAATAAACCTTTTTGACTTCTGCTTCAAAGCTGAACTCTGGGGAAAACAAATACCCTTGCAGTGGGGTTTCCGACAGCATTGTTAGTAATAAATGCTTGTTTCATCCAGGAGGAATAAAAAAGCAAGTATACTTACCTTATCCATTACTCGCCCAGCACCCAATGCTCTTCACCTGTTTGATACTCCAGGTTTGTGAGCGGGTCATTGGTGTCCTCAACTACAATGCAGGTCTGCTGGTCCTGCATTGTACATGATGACATCAGAGTGCATGCATGCGAAGTGAAGAGAAATGGCTCCAGGGGAACAGTCGTGTAGATGGGAGGAAGCCAGCGGGAGCAAGGATTAAGGTACATAGAGTTGCTTTTTATGTCCACCCTGGACAAAATGACTATTTAATCATTGTCCCACTGGAAGGGTCAATTTTTTCCCCTGGAGTTCAACTTTAAACTACAATTATTACTTTATATTTATTTTTAAATTTATATAGTTTACAATAATATTTACTATGTATAGATTGTTAGGGGTGTGTGTATACCTGATGTCTGTCATAATTTTATTCAACCTTTTAAACACAAAGGAACTTTTGAAATAGCTTTCAGATCTGAAGCAATCCCTACTAATTACTATATCTACAGCCAGTGGCGGACCTAGGGAACAATGCAGAATGGGACCTGCTGTATAGAACTACAAATACCAGCTGTACTTTATACAGCAATGCCATCAATTGGGCTACAAAAAAGAATGATTTTATTTATTAACTTACCTTCACCTCCTCTGGCTGTTTCCTGGAGGGGGAGGGTGCGGAAAACCACCTCAGTGTGTATGTCCATCTCAGCGTGCCCGTGTACTCAGGCGGCTGTTTGCTGGGTCCTCACGGCTGGGGCCCAGGGCTGCCCCCTGCAGTGCCTGCAGGCTTATTTTTATTCTCGGCTCCCTCCACAGTTTTCGGCGGCCGACGGGCCCCCTCGCCTCTGCGCCGGGAGTGTCGGAAAGACCTGATACTCCTGGCACAGAGATGAGGGGGCCTGTCGGCCGCCGAAAACTGTGGAGGGAGCCGAGAATAAAAAAAAGCCTGCAGGCACTGCAGGGGGCAGCCCTGGGCCTCGGCCGTGAGGACCCGGCAGACAGCCGCCTGAGTACACGGGCGTGCTGAGATGGACACACACACAGGGGAGGTACTGAGATGGACACACACACAGGGGGCCCGTCAGCCAATGTGATCAATGGACACAATCCCGGCGCAGAGATGGGGGGGGGCCCGCCGCATACCGATCCGATGGTAACCGGCGGCCACACACCAATGAGCCCCCCCATCTCTGCCCAAGGGCTGTGTTTGAATGGATACTGGCCCCCCCCGTAGGCTCAGGCCACGGCGGTAGTTCCTCCACTGTCTATAGCTCACAGTACAGTAGCATGAGCAGTTGATATTCAACAATAAAAAAAAAAAAATAAGGACTGGGGCATCCTTTTCGTATTGGAAACTAACTCTATGTGACAGTTATTTTCAGTAATATTAATGAATGAAATAAACAAAAATAAAGTAAATAAAATAAACAAAAACAGTGAACATTGTACTGTTCCCTTCCGTTGGCGGTAATGAAGAGCCCCCTTATACCAGTGGTCGGTGAAATGCTCTTTTACATTGGTGGTCAGTTGAGAAGGCTCCTTTAGATTGGTGGTCAGTGGGAGATGATTCACCTTACATTGGTGGTCATTGGGAGAAGGGCCCTTTTACACTGATGGTCAGTGGGAGAAGGGCTCTATTGCACTGATGGTCAGTGGGAAGAATTCTCCTTACATTGGAGGTCAATGGGAAGAAGGCCATTTACATTGGTGGCCATTGGGAAGAATGCTCAGTATGTTGATGGTCAGTGGGAAGAACGCTCTGTACCTTATTGGTCAAAGGGAAGAATGCTCCTTACCTAAGTGGTTAAAGGGAAGAATGCTCCTTACTTTAGTGATCAAAGGGAAAAATGCTCTTTACATTAGTGGTCAGTGAGAAAAATTTTACTTACAATGGTATTAAGTGGGAGGAATGCTACTTACATTGGTGGTCAGTCAGAATATTGCTCTTTACAATTGTATTAATTGGGAGAAATGCTACTTACATTGATGGTCAGTGGAAAGAATGTTCCCCTTGCAGATAGCTAAAACGATCATTGATGATCACTATCAGTGGTTACATATCTGAGAGAGAGAAATTGATAATTGTTCAAGTAACCCTTAGCAACCTCTGGAAGAACCCTCGTGTTCCACAGGAACCTGGCTGAGAAAGGCTGGTTTACTTATTATTTTATCAAAATGTATTTTTATTTGTGTCCTATTCCTGAGAGTGTCCAGTAAAACTCAAATAAGGGTGTAAACAGTGGCCAGTGTAGAGGTATCTGATGCTAATGCCATCATGTCACTATGTGTGAAGCCTGCAGTAGTGCTTAGTAAGGCATACTTACAGTACCTGCCACCATATCTACTATATATACCCAATGGCTTTAACTATTTCCAGTGGCAGTGCGGTGAGACTGGGGATTAACACTGCCTATCCTTTAAAACAGTTAGTACAGATCCTGCCAGTGTCCTCTTTTTTTAAGCATATAAATCTTTATTAAACATTTTTTCCAAAACCAATAAATGATGCAATGTAACATATTTTATACAAAAACCGCATACATGGCACAATGCATAGAGGATATACCAGCAATATCCAATAGAATAACAGCAGGAAGTGCAAAATAGGGGTTTACAGTAGACATGGCTGATATGCATGAATAAAACACATTATGTAATGCAGTAATTAAAACATGGAAGAAGATGGAAAGAGTAAGGAACAGAAGGAGGAGTGCTGAGAAATAGTGAGAAGGGACATAGGCAGAAAAAGCAAGAGATGATAGGAGAGGGAAAGGGGTGTTTTCCTGTAATAAAGAACAGTCACTGCTGCTCTCTGTCTCCTTGTGCTGGGTGACTGGTCTTGTATCCGCCCCCCTCCTGTAGTTTTTTGCAGGCAGCCGTTAGTGGGAGGACCTGATTAGCCCCTCCCACAGCTCTGCTCTATGCACAGGCTATCTGCAGCCCAGTAATGATGTCACTGCTACATATACAAAATAATATTAGGGTTTGCAAAGGCATTCAAGGTAGTTCTGCCACTGTCTACAGCTCACAGTACAGTAGCATGGGCAGTTGATATACAAGAATTATTATCACAAAGTACAATCAAATATGAATATTTGAAGCCCTAGTTGATGAATTTCAGAGGGGACTAAGATGAGGACAAAGACACAAGGTGGAATGTCAAAGGATAAAGAGAGGCATTACTCGTGACTGCGGACAATCGGTTGCGAGTCACCACGGCCAAACATGTATAAATGACAGAAAACTCCTTCTAAGCAATAGGTCTTCACAAAACATCAAGTTCCCCTAGGGAACCATCTAGTTTGGCCATAATGTACCAGTGAGGGTGTTGGAAAGCAAGCATGATATCCTTGAGTTGATCTAGGGATAACCTAACCACTGAACTATCACATTCTCAAACAATTCATCCCCACGCAGCTACCTCCTCATGTATCACTGGCCCCTCCCTTTTAGGTTGTACGCCATCACGGGCAGGGCCCTCCTTACCATCTTGTCTTGAATTGTATTGTAATGTCTTCCTTGTATTGTAAAGCGCTGCACAAACTGTTGGCGCTATATAAATCCTGTATAATAATAATAACTCAGAGATAAGATAGGCAGACCAAGTGTCAAAAAATATGCCAGTGCGCACTTAATTAAATTTGGTATCTAGTTTATCAATAAGCATAAGCCGGAAAAGAATGACGCGTATATCTGATATGGATGTGATATCTGAAGCTGTGGGCTTCTGAAGTAGATAGTTGGAGTACTGGCTCCTGTTATAGCTGCACATTGATTGGTGTGTGCGTGGGGTATTGGATCGCAACACCCTCTGAAAGTCTATGAAAAGACAGATATAGTAGAACTAAGCCCATGGAGGAGGTTTATACATTAAGCCCTAAGTATTGCTTTAAAATAGTAACTGGTTAGTGGGACTTAAAGGACATAGTTCAGATGCTCTTAAAAATTATCTTTACAACAATCATTTGTATATTTCCTGTTCTTAAAGTTGCTTGGTGAATGTCTTGCTCCCTAAATTATTTCTACTTAGGTCAGTAATCTTTTTCTGCTGTTATGAAGCAAAGTATGAAAAAACCTTCCTAAGCTGGAATTTCTCATTTAGGGTATCCACAGATCTGAGGCAACAGAAATCTGACCAATCTATTTTTTTTTTATCAGATTGGGTGATGATTTCATATCAGTGTCCCAATCCCTATAGTTCCCCCTGATAAGTCACCCCTGATGTACCTTCTCCCTCCCTACTCCCTGCTCACTTTTTCACAGACTTTGCACCCTGAGGTAGGTCAAGTCTAGCAGGTAAGTCTCACTACTTTCTAAGGTGAGTAGCCAGTTTGAGGTTTCTGTTTAATTTATTCCTGGTTTCATGTGTTTTGGTAATTTCCCCTGACTGCTAACATAGGTATAGACAGGGAAACAGATAACTTAATCCTCCTGTCTCATCGCACTCCTGACCGGACAAAAACCCAAATCCAACGGGGTGGGTGCGGTAGTGACCACGCATGCCTCCGTGAAATGTAGATAGATGAAAGTAGTCACTCGCACTCCATGATATTAAAGTCAATGCTGTTTATTGACTGAGACAACACACATCTCCTTAGCGACGTTTCGAGACCATGCGGCCCCGTCCTCAGGCATGTGTGTTTTCTCAGTCAATAAACAGCATTGACTTTAATATCATGGAGGGAAACAGATAAATCGCTAGCCACAATCTGCATATTTTGGCACAATCTGCATATTTTGGCTGGTCTCCAGTGCATCTGCAAAACCATAGATACTCATGCATGACATTAGCCAACTTTCCTCACCTCAGGAATGTGAGGGGTATTTGAACTCTTTCATAAAAGGCATTATTTTGTTGCATGCTAGATTAGGGGCCACCAGGTTTGTCAACTCAAGCTTTGTGAGGTGCAGTAGTATGGAAAAATACAATAATAACATTAATAATAGAAATAATTAGTAAACATTTTCTTTAATGAAATAGTTTGACATCATGTTTTCTAAAAATATATAAAGTAGAAGTTGCTCTGAGCTCTTGCTTATCAGTTGATGTGACCATTACAGCCTGACTCTAGCTACAATTTTTTGTAGTTGTTTTATAGTGTCTGGAATGGTTAAAACTCTCTTAACAGTGTATCACGTGCTGCATTCCCATGTGGAAGAATTCTCCTTTGAACAGTTTCTCACATATCATGAAGCAAGAGAATATCCCTTCATTTCCTATGTGATGGGCATGCCTCATCAGCGGGATGCTGTCCCAGGACCACAGATTAAAGTGACATTAAAGTCAAATTCCCACCCCCCCCATGTTAATGTTAGCACTTACCTTAAATAATGTCTCTTATTCCGATCTTCTACTTTCCTGTCATTTTCATCTGTCCCTCCAGCGGTGCGGCGGCTCTCCGATCCAGCGCTGACTGCTCTGTCTCTCCGATCCAGCGGTGTCTGCATGCGGGTGCACGCGTCCATACACTTACCTCACGTCTATGCTCGTTTCCTGGCCGAGAATCCGAACTGCGCATGCGCCCGCCCCAAGATGCTTTGCGGCAACCCGAACAGTTTGGTTTTCTCGGGCGGGAGCGCGCAAAGAAAAAAAGGTAAGTTTAAACCGCTGTTTTAGCGGGTTTTTTTTTCTCTTTAAACTGTTTGCCTATATCTACTGCTTGATAGGGAAACTATCATTTTTTTCTGTATGCACTTATAAGGATTAGTCAGTGTGTTTTGCTTAGACACTACAAGAGCTTCCTGGCACTTGGTGGTAGAAAGATGACATCTGAGTGGAGCATTTCTGCAGTGTCTGTCTCCCTTGAGAATATTGTTCTCCTTCACTGTTGTTTCCCCAAGCAGAGGAAAAGCCTCAAGGGCAAGGGGAACACATACAAGTGCAGGATGTGTACTTCCAGCACCCATGTTCGTCTGTAGGAAGCCTAAGATGCAAGCCATGTGCTTCAAGAGCCATAGCCCTTGTCTTTCTTAGACTAATACAAATCAGTAATTTTTCAAATTGCACTCATTTAAAAAGTTGCCACCTTATAATAAAAATTATAATAAAATGCAAGTCATATTTCAAGTGTGGTGAAGTGTTTGTTCAATACGTTGCAAAAACTCCACCTTCTAAACTGTAATATGTTTTCATACCCCCGCCTAATGTACTCTTGCACAGAGTAAGTGTTCTTTGCTTTCATGGTCATGTTAAGCTAATGAAATGTAATATGTTTCTCAAGTGTTTTTCTGCGGTTTTGTTTTGATAGAGAATAAAAGGTCATTAGACAGGTCATTGTGTGCAGAAATGTCATTCGTGAACTCCTAGTCACGACCAGCCATTAGGTTGCTGCAAGCCAGAATTGCTTCATGTTAGTGCAGGTCTTCCTGACGACAACTGGCTAGAATGACGATAAACAACTCAAACAGAAAAGGGTACTCATTGCTAAAATAAAACGACCCATTTTGCTTAAAAATAGATTTAGCATTTTTTTATCTAGTGTAAAGACAACATTATTTTAGCCATTCTGGTGGGGACTTCTGAAAAATTAGCTAAATAAGAATGGCAAAGTGATACAGCTAAGATTAGTATGAGCCTTCGGTTAATAAGTTAAAGGCCAAAATATAAAGCAAAGTACATTCCACTGCTTTAAAAATCATCTTTCCTGTGACTAATGAAAACAAGTGAAAACTAGTATTTGAGTAACCACATGAGATTGCACATAGGAGACTACTTATAAACAATTCACAGAGCCATTCACGCAGCAAGTCTCTGTGAATGTTCATTCTGTGCGAATAGAGGCAACAACAAACGCATTAAAGTCAAAATCTCTCCCCCCCATGCTGTTTTAAAGACTTACCTTAAATGATGCCTCGTGATCAGATCATTTTCTTCTTTCCAGTAGTTTTCAGGAGTCCCTCCAGCGCTGGTGCCGGTCTCTGATCCAACGCTGACTGCTGTGTCTTCTGGGTCCCACGGTGTCTGTCCACATGCACGGTCCTGGCTATGTGCCTTTACTTGCACTGTGTCTCTCCTCTTCTCCTGACCGAGGATCTCTACTGCCCATGCACCCGCCCCATCACCCTTCACAGCCGCTCAAGAATCTTCAGATCTTCGGACGCAAGCAAGCGGCGGAGACAAAGGTACGTTTTTGGTAACTTTAAAAAAAATTAAATGCTTTTGCATACATCTACTGCTTGCTAGCAATGGATATATGCAAAAATAGAAGGTTTAATTCTACTTTAATATATTTTCTTTTCAGGTCTATTGTGAATGTAATATCACATTATGGCCACTAGAAAGAGATTATTATTATTATTATACAAGATTTATATAGCGCCAACAATTTGCGCAGCGCTTTACAATATAAGGAAGACATTACAATCACAATACAATTCAAGACAGGATGGCAAGGAGGGCCCTGCCCATGAGGGCTTACAATATAAAAGGGAGGGGGAAGTGAGACATGAGGAGGTAGCTGTATGGGGATGAATTGTTTGAGAACGTGATGGTTGAGTGGTTAGGTTGAGGTGGGATAGGCTTCCCTGATGAGGTGAGTTTTCAGGGTACGCCTAAAGGCAGTCAAGGAGGGAGACAGACGGATAGTTTGGGGTAAAGAGTTCCAGAGGATGGGAGAGACTCTAGTGAAGTCCTGGAGGCAAGCATGGGAGGAGTTGACAAGGGAGCTAGAAAGCAGGAGGTCGTGGGAAGAGTGGAGCGGACGCTTAGGGTGATACTTTGAGACAAGGTTTAAGATATAGCCGGGGGCAGAGTTGTGGATGGCTTTGTAAGTGATTGTTAATTTTTTGAATTTTATCCTTTGGGCGAGTGGAAGCCAGTGCAGGGATTGGCAGAGAGGGGTTGCTGATGCTGGACGGTTGGTTAGGTGAGTCTGGCAGCTGCATTCATGATAGACTGAAGGGGGGATAGCCTGTGTAGTGGAAGGCCGATGAGGAGGTAGTTGCAATAGTCAAGACGAGATATAACAAGGGAGTGGATGAGTAATTTTGCGGTGTCTTTGGTGAGGAAGGGGCGTATTTTGGAGATGTTACGAAGGTGAAGGCGGCAGGATCTGGATAGTGATTGGATGTGGGGGATGAAAGGTGAGGTTCGAGTCAAGGATGACACCTAGGACCTTGGCATGGGAGGAGGGTTGGATAGTAGTGTTAACAATCTCAAGGGAAAAGTTGGGGGAAGGTGCATGGGGGGAATATCAAGAGCTCAGTTTTTGGAAGGTTGAGTTTTAAGAAGTGTTGCTACATGCAGACGGATATGTCAGTTAGTAGATTAGTGACACGCAAGGACACTGAGGGGGTGAGTTGTGGAGTAGAAAGATATATTTGAGTGTCATCGGCATAGAGATGGTATTGGAAGCCATGTGAGGTTATCAACTGACCAAGGGAGGAGGTGTAGATAGAGAAGAGAAGGGGTCCAAGGACAGAGCCTTGGGGGACCCCTACTGAAATAGGAAGAGGAGGGGAGGAGTTAGATTTGTAGGTGACGCTAAAGGAGTGCTTAGATAGGTAGGAGGAGAACCATGAGAGAGCAGAGTCTTGTAGCCCAAGTGACTGGAGTTTTTTGTGGAGGAGCAGGTGGTCAACAGTATCAAACACAGCAGAAAAGTCAAATAGCAAGAGAAGGGAATAGTGGCCTTTGTTTTTAGCTGTTAGTAAGTCATTAGTGAGTTTTAGGAGGGCGGTTTCAGTGGAGTGTAGGGACCGAAAGCCAGATTGTAAGGGGTCGAGAAGGTTGTTATCAGTAAGGTGGCGACTCAGGCGGCTGTAGATAAGGTGTTCTAGGAGTTTGGAGGTGAATGGGAGTAAGGAGATTGGTCTGAGATTGTTGAGGTCGGTAGGGTCCAATTAGGGTTTTTTGGGTATTGGGGTGACCAGGGCATGCCTCAGAGGGGAGGGAAAGATGCCAGTAGAGAGTGAGAGATTGAAAATGTGATTAAGAGAGTGTAGGATAGAGCAAGAGGGTGACCGAAGTAGTGGTGAGGGAACAGGGTCCAGGGGGCAAGTGGTGAGGTGGGTGTCAAAGAGAAGCTTTGTCACCTCCTCTGTGGTAACATGGTCAAAAGAGGAAAGTAACAGGTGTGATGGAGGGTCTGGTACATGAATAGGGGAAGGTGACTGCACAGTGGCGATCTGATCCCGAATTGTATCTATTTTGTTTTTTAAATGAATGGCAATGTCTTGGAGAGTGAGTGAGTTAGTGGGTGGTGGTGGTGGTGGTGGAGAACATAGTAGAGAGCTAAAGGTAGAAAAGAGTTGCAGAGGTTTGGATGAGAGGATGAAAGTGAGCTGTTGTAGACAGAAATAGCCAGGTCAGGGCTGGACAGGGGTGAGATTTTGTCATAGAGGTAGTCAGTAACAGAGTAGAGAAGGGTCAAGGTGGCGAAGGTTTCTCTGGGTGACAGCGTGCCGTGTAGGTGGATTCAGGGTTGGGGATAGGATGAGGGTGAAACTGAGAAGGTTATGGTCTGAGAGGGGGAAAGGGGTGTTGGAGAGGTTGCAAGGAGTCCATAGGTGAGAGAACACAAGATCTAGTATGTTACCATAAGAGAGAGTAAGAGTGTCTGACCATTGTGTTAGATCAAAAGAGGAGGTTAGGTTAAGAAATTGAGTGAAAGCCGGGGAGTTAATGTTAGTAGAAATGTTAAAGTCACCAAGAATGATAGTGGGTATTTCTGAGGAGAGAAAGTAGGGTAGCCAGGCAGAGAAGTCATCTAGAAAGCGAGATACTGGCCGGTATATATCAGCAATCTCAGTCAAATTGGAGAGAATAGGCGAATACAGTGGGTTTCAAAAGAGAAGACTGATATATATAGATAGATATATAGATATATATAGATAGATATATAGATATCTCTCTCTCTCTCTCTCTTTCTCTCTCTCTCTCTCTCTCTCTCTCTCTCTCTCTCTCTCTCTCTCTCTCTATATATATATATATCAATATATATAACATTTCCCATGCTTCTCAGCTTCATCTAGTGGCCATAATGTGGTATTGCAGTACATTACATTCAACCTGAAAGCAGAACTACACCTTCCTAACCCTTAAAGCCAAAGAAGGTGCCGTCTTATCCTCTATTTGGATTGCAGTTGCCATGTGCTGCACATTATTACAGGTGATCAGCTAAGACACCAACCATTTGAGAAAAGATTGGTTGAGAGCTGAAATAGTTGACAGTTGGCATACCATCAAAGTTACTGTTTGGGAGTCATTAAAGTTCCAACTGAAAAGAAAATATAATAAGAATGACCGTCTCTACTTCTGTTCACACAGAATTAACGTTAGACCCCATGGGAACAAAAAATAAAAACATAATTAAGTGAATATAGATTAAATACCTAATTTAATTATATGGATGTGATTGTTATAGTTGGGAAAAGGAGGAGGGGCTAATTCTTTTTTTTTTAAAAGGTTCTTAGCAACAGCCACACTATTGGTGTATTGTCATCCAATCAGGCCATGATTCCTGACCAGCATGCCTGATCAATTACCTTCAGCCCTCTGTAGACAATGAGGTGATTTATCTTCTGATAACGGAGACTTGGGCATTTCACGGCCCCCCGGCCACATGTCTAGCTTGCAGTCCGGACACAGGCTGAGTGGCGGTTCTGTCTGGACTATGATCGCTGACCTGTGCTTGGTTATGGCTGGCTGACAGTGGATGCACCAGCAACCAAGGCCGATGCAACCGTCTTCCGTCCTCTCCTGCAGCCTGCCTCACCTCTCGGCTCCCGACTCTGGCCTACTAATAAAGTGGTAATCTTAGGTATGTGGGGACAATAATAATAATAATAAGGGATACTCTAAAGGGGACAAACAATATAAGGTGGCACTCTAATGGGGACATTATCAAAACCATATAATATACTGCTTTCTATAAAGCGATACAATTAATATTGAGCAGAATTAAATTTAGCCTATTCCAATTTCTCATGTAGCCCCGTTGACAAAATTCCCCCCTTGCTCATGTTTATTGTTTTTGCAATTTTGTTAAAAGGTGATTCCCTTTCAGCTTAGAACATAAAGTATTTGCATATGATACATGGTGGTTTAGATGAGCTGATAAAGTTAGGCCTATTATTGTTCTTTATCAGCTGTTTTGTTAATCTGATAAATATTATAAATGGCTCCTTTAATATAATCACCTGCGGCCTTCTCAAGCACAATAAACTTCGTTAGTCATGCTTTTATGGTTCGTCTTATTTCCTGTGTTGCCTCTCATGTGCCCTTGTCAGTACAATCTCAAATACTAGACTCAGACTTTTTTTTAAGGCATGTTAGATGCAATGACCTTTTAAACTGGATAAATAATGCTAGAAAACATATTGCCAGTATCTGGTATCAGTTAATGTTTACTGCCAGCCTCTAGTGTCTGTGTATGTAATTAGTAGATACTTGGGGAGATACAGTGCTTTTGCGACCCGGTACCTCTCGAAGGAGGGCGCCAGACAGACCACGGGGGAGCCTCGAACCGTAAGTCCCTTTGTCCACTACTAACAGTGTCACGCATTTTTCATATATAAAGATCCATTTACAAGTTGTACTTCATATACCTATCTACGTCCGTTTTGGTAGTCGCGCTCCTGTCCTGTTTTGTCCATATCTGCAGGAATTGATGTGCCACACATTCCCGTGCGGGCGAGGGCGTGGCTACGGGGCCATTCACTTCAATGCATCACCACGCCCCCTCCCGCCCCACAACAAAGTGAGCCGGCTGCAATGCGATCCAGTACGTTCCTGACAGAATCAGGCCGGAACACACTGTGTCTGGTCTGAACAGGCCCTTATAGATTTCTGATATGTGTGTGCCGTCCACCACAATTATGAGTGCAACTTTACTTTTACCCTTGCCAACTTCTGCACATTTTTATGCACTAGTGTGCGCGCAATGGTTTATTCTTTGTTTCCTATCTACATACCTCCCAACTGTGCCTCATTTGGAACCAAATCATTCTGTCCCTCTTTCCTCATCAGTCCTTCTTTTTGGTCTGATGTACAGATATTTATGAAAAGGTTCTATTTACAAAAATGTATATTCTGCACTAAAACCTTTATCTTATCTCTTAATTATCTTGTTTGTTATTTTAAAAAGCCAACATAAAAGAAAGAATAACAATTCTGGGTTCAACCAATCATTTTTGGCATATATAGACTTAATGGTGTACATAATTGGTGGCGTGGCAGGGGTGTCTCCATTGCCTAAATAAATTGTGATGGAAGGTGTCCCTCTTTCTCATCTCAGAACGTTGGGTATTTAGCTAGTCTGGTTCTCTCCATACCATTGACATTGGAGCTGCCGCTTTATTGCCTATTAATCACCCTCTTCTATAGCACTTAATTGAATTTATATGATCTGCCTCTAGTTATTTGAAAGATGCTTTTGAAAGATTGCATCGGAGTCCGTGGAGGCACGTATGACATAGGACTATATTTTGTATGTATTACACACTCCGTTCAGCCAAGTGGTGCTTTACTTCTGGTTTCTCCCTTGGTAAATGAAAAACCATTGCTGGCAGTGTGGGAATTTGGGGCTGGGGAGGTTGCTGATTGTTTCCCTAAGCTGCTGACTGAAATTCAGATATTTCATCAAACCAATGTTTGGATCTCCATACCTGCCTTCCCTCAAGACTGCTTGTATCCACATTGCACTATTTTGTTAGATGAGCTGGTCTTCCAGTGTAAGATCTGGAAGGACATAAGGGTTGATTTACTAAAAGCAGATAGACTGTTCAGTTTGCAAGAGAATTTGCACATTGCAGAGGAAGTTTCCCTTAGGATGGTAAATGAAGTGAAATTTCACTTTGCAAAGAATATCCAATCACATGCAAGGAAAATAAATAAAAACAGTACTTTTGCTTGCATATGATTGGATGATGAAAGTCAGCAGAGCTTCATCTCATTCACTAAACTACGGGGAAACTTCCCCTGCAAGTACAAATTCCCTTGCCAAGTGAGCAACCTATTTGTCTTTAATAAATCAACAATTTAGTTTATATTTTGAGTCCCTTCGACAGACCGTTCTCCCCGCTCAGCCGAGCTGAAGCATATGTGTTCAGCTTTTTCTGCTATTGTGAACAACCTGTACCGCAGCGCTTCGGCTGAATCGAAGGGCTCTGGCGGCTGAAGTGACCCGAAGGATTAGCTGAAGGTACAGCTATATCCTTCGGCTCTTTAGTGAATAACCCCCTTAGTTTCCTGCCTAATCAACCGGTTCCCTGAGCACTGGCCCTGATATCCTGTTTTAGGTGTGATTTAATCACTACCTGTGAGCCCTGGATGTCCGTGATACCCCCAGGGGAAAGGGTATCACACAGCCTGGACTCACAGTACTGGTCAGACCAGTGCTGATTGGCATTCCATCCAGCAGTATGGATGGCTGAGGCTGACCCTATTTTTCACATGACCAGCTGGAAGAAACCTGGATTTAAGTTATGTAGGTGTGTATGGAAGGGAGGGGGCATGGATAAATACAGTTGGGCCTTAAATTATAATGCATTGTAAAAAGGAGCAGTAAAGAATAACCAAAATAAAGCACGGCAAAGCAGGAAGCAAAGTCTGCATGAGAAAACATGTCTGCCCCCTATAGATATACTGTGTATAATTACAAACTATAAATAGAAACAAAGTTTTTGTTTTTGTTTTTAATCATAAAGTCAATCTTTTTGGCATTGTTATCTAAAGATTAAAAAAAAAATACATACCCAGTAATGAAGTGAGATTATATTCCGGGGAAACAAAACAAGGCAATTGGCTATCACAACCAAATCACATCTTTGGGTTTATGTGATTAATATAGCATTATGTACTGATTTTAGTGGAAATGGAAGTATAGTGGAGTGTCTTTTTGTGATAAAATTGCCAAGTCAAGTTATCACACACAGTTTATATATATATATATATAAAAAAAAATGGTATACTTCCCCTGGACCATAGTGTTCCTTTATCATTAACTGTCTACACAGAAGTGATCCACAGTGGCTGCCATGCTGCTCTTTATTCTGGCATTTTTCTACATTTTGACTAGACATCATTTTCCTGCCTTAGGGCTTCTAAGGTCATATTTTTAGACATCTAGATGACGTCTGAGGCGCTGTAAAGGTTAAGCAATGCATGGAGTGAGGAATATGTCACTAGTCCTGGCTTTATGTGAATTAAGGACATGTCAGGATTCATCATAACCCAGACTCAGGTCGAACATCCATTTCATATCACATTTCACAGCCATTATTGTGATGTTCTTGAGTTTGTGGTTCCCTCATACATTTGTTTTCATAATTAATCTCTTCATATAAAAAGAAAACCCAGTCAGCTTTCCATAGACATACAGTATGTGTGACTTAAATGGCTTGTAAATTACAAATTGTTCATACACAAACATTCAGGGATAGATATTAAACATATCCAGAAGAATTTTATTGGAATAGAAGATATTTAAATAGCTACTCGAGTAGATATAACAGCCATTGTTTATCTGATTCTTGTGGTAAAGACAAGGAAACTGACCCAGAAGTAGTATTTAGCATACTTTTACTATACAAATGTACACAAACTACTTTGTTACATGTAAAACAATATAAAAACATCACAATGCTACAATTATACATACATACATACATACATACATACGCACATGCACCCACTAATCTACCCTTTCTAGTACATGCAATGGTTTTATACAATAGGATACACTAAAGTCACTTAGCTTAGTTGTTGTTGGGCTACAAATTCTGTATTGAACAGGACTTTGTGGTGTTTAAGCATTCTCAGGAAAATGGCTACTGTCGTGGCTTAGTGTTGTTTTTCTATTCCAGCACCAATGCATGGCAGATATTAGACCAGAACCAATGCATTGCAGACCAAAGATAAGAACTAATGCACTGCAGATCTCAGACCAGAATCAATGCATGGCAGACTGCAGACCAGAACCGATGCACGGCAGACCACAAACCAGAACCAATGCACGGCAGACCGCAGACTACTGACCAGAATCAATGAACGGCAGACAACAGGCCAGAACCTATGCAAAGCAGACCAAAATCAATGCACCCCAGAGCAGAACCAATGCATGTCAAAGCGCAGACCACAGACCAGAACCAATGCACCACAGACTGCAGACTTCCGAACAGAACCAATGCACGGCAGACCAAAGACCAGAACCAATGCACCGCAGAGCGCAGACCAGAGAACGCTATATACCGAGAGTAAGGACAGATCCCAACAATAATGTCGAGATCCACCCAGCTGGCTGATTGACAGCGGACTCTGCCTATCTAGAGGATCGGAGAGGGGGAGAATCCCTGCGGGGAGCGGTGACTGACAGTCACCGCTCTCTGCAGGGAGGGAATCGGAAATTGAGCGAGTGACGGTATGTGTTCACTCACTTCCTGATCTATAGTGCCGACTGCTGCGGGCTATGTAGTAGAAGTGATGTATTGTGCATTAAGGTGTTGCCACCTGCTTAAACCCACCTTGCTTTGCGTCCAGGGCTCACCTGTTCCCTTTGGGTGCCTCCATGTCAAGATGGAGAGTAGTGCTGATCTGAGAAATCAGTGCTGACCTCCTCACTGCAGTATGAACCTGGAAGTGCTCAGTCCTGTGCACTTTTGGTTCAGAGCTGTTATTTCTCATAATCTCTGGCCAGGGAAGAAACCGACCAATCACAG
>NW_017306728.1:856210-874659 GCF_000935625.1 Nanorana parkeri
AGGACACCGGCCAGAGCATCCCGCACAGCTCCTGGCAACCGGTGACATCAGTGAGCTGGGAGGGAAGATGGACAGAGCATCACAGATTGCGGAGAGCTCTTATCAACTTTGGATGCTGGGGCCACACCCTGACACCCCCCCACACACATGCCGACCCCCAATGAGATGCCACCTGGGGCAACTCTCTCGGGCTGCCTCATTCTAAGGACAGCCGTGCCTATCACACTATGCCAGAAATAGAAATCTTTCCAATTTTGGCAACATTTCAGGGTAAATAAAATCAGAATTTTGCTCATTCCCTAAATACCATTAGTGCCTGTAACATGACCCTATTATAGCTACAGACATTGTATACACTGTATACTGCGTATATGTTTTGTGTTTTGATAACCTTTCTCTTTCTCTTCTCTCCTATTTTTTAACCAGTGAAGGCGCACCCCCTGAGAACTTGATTTGAAATTTCAGCTGGTGTGCAGGGGATGAGGAAAGATTCATTTATATAAGGGTTATGGGTGACTGCATGAGACAGAGTTAAACAAATATAGATGGCTATTGTTCAGTAAATATACATAACTACCAAGCAGAGGTTTCCTGGGGTTCTTCTTAATATTTATGGTTGTACATGTATAAAAGTAATGTTTAGCTATACAAGTTATTTTACATGCGCAAAACAATATTTCTTCAAGAACCTACTTACGGATTTAATTAAGAAGTGCTCTGAACTGACAATAATGAAAAATAGAATTTAATGGAATTAAGTGCATTAATAGTATTCTGGCTTGGCCAAGAGAGCTGAGGTAATAATGTTTCAGAGCCTTTGTTTATACTCTCATTCAATGCTTTTTATGTCTCCATAGTATTATAAATAGTTATAAGTAGATTGGTAATAAAAATTGGTTCATTTACTTGAAAGAGTATTTACACAGAGCCAAGCAATGTCTTTTTTTTTTTTTGGTGAATGCATTTCCACATCCAATGAAGCTTTCAATATAATAACACGGCCAAGTAACTTTATCATTGTGCTCATCATGGTTGCAATGTAAAGGGAGTGTTCTTATGAAGTAAAATAAGAAAAAGTCCTTGTAAGCTTTTGTCGCCAGGGGAGTTCTGCTGTGAGTAAGTAAAGGGAAAGTTTAATAAGAGAAATGCTTGCTGTGCCATTTCTAAACTCCTTCTGAAGGTGGATCAGTATGGCAGCCTTGCTGATCCTTCAGCTTCATTGCTTAGTGAGACGCTGAGCTGGCCCAGATCAAGCATGTAGTTGGCAAAGTCAGAACCTACTGACATGCACACTTGTTCTGGAGCAAAGAGTCAGCAAGTAGTGAAGTATGATGACTGAAATGGCAACAGAAGTATTTGTCTCACTAAAGTAGGGATGTTCAGATACCATGGAGGCAGCTTTGAAGACCATTGGCTACGACACCGATACCATTTTTTCTAGTACAAGTACCGATACTTGTCCAAGTACTCGCGGATACAATTACTGATACATTTTTGTTCAGTGTCATGTAGACAGTTTTTCTAAAACAATACAGACTAATGATTTCAGGAAAGTGGTGGAGCGCCAGGGCCCAGTCGCAGCTGCAACCACTGCGACCCTGGTAGTTATTGTGAAAATGACAAGTATCGGCCCGGGTATCTGAACTGGTATTTGAACATCCCTACATTAAAGGCTTCCTACTTTGACCATTGATTTCTTACTAATCTGCCCCTACCCACTTATTTTTTAATATTGTACAAGATTTATATAGCGCCAAAAGTGTGCGCAGCGCTTTACAATATATGGGGAGGTAGTACAATTATAATACAAAACAAAAGGATTAGAAGGACCCTGCTCGTGAGAGCTTACAATTTACAAGGAGGGGAATTGATACCGAAGCTAATAACTATTAAGGATGCGCTGAGTAGATGGGAGAGGCTCTGAAAAAGTCCTAGAGGCAACCATGGGAGGAGGTGATAAATAAGGGAGCTTGAAAGCAGGAGGTCTTGGGAGCAGTGGCGTAACAACCGGGGGGGCGGGGGGTGCGTTCGCCCTGGGCGCATAGATGGCGGGGGGCGCCTGCCGCGAGCCGGGCCAACTGTCAAACAGATCAAAAATTAAACTTTTTTTTTTTTTAAATACTACTCACCTGATTTCTGGATCCAACAAGCACAGCCTCCCGTCTCCCACACTGTTAGAAGTTGCATACATTGGGAGGAGTGCAGGGGATGGTTAGGGTGATATCTTGAGATGAGGTTGGAGATATCGCATGGGGCATAGTTGGCTTTGTAAGTTGTTAGTATTTTGAATTATATGCATTGCGCTTTTGGAAGCCAGTGCAGGGATTGTCAGAGAGGGGTGGCAAACACTGAGCGGTTGGTGAGGTGGATGAGTCTGGCAGCAGCATTTATGACAGACTGAAGAGGGGGGTATCCTGCATAGAGGTAGGCCCACAAGAAGGGAGTTGCAGTAGTCGCTGTGAAAGATGATGAGAGAGGGATTTAGTAGCTTTGTGGTGTCACTTATACTCTTTCCTGCTCTCCTCTCTTCTTTCATCAGAATATTTGTGAAATACTGGTATAGGGGAAAATATACGGCCTCCTCTCATGATGCAGTGTCTGAGCCTAATAAACCAGTTGCCATAATCAGCCATGTGTAAGCTCCAATACCATACAAGGAGCTTTCACATGATTTGACTTGTGCCTCCGTGTGGGCTGAATGGGGAATGTGACAGAGTGACTTCAAGGTCTTATTACTAAAATTATATTCAGATATTGGATCTATAAAAAAAATATATATTATATAGTTGCTGCATGTTCCCTTTTGAATGCTGCTCATCTAACCAAATCTTCCTTATACTGTAGTGCTTGTAAGGTCCGTATCAATCTCTTCAGTACAGAAGCAGATATTCTCCTTGAAATATACATAGGGGTCTATTCACGAACCTGCCGAAGGATCTGGCCGTAGCTTCGGCCGATCCTTCGGCTAGCTTCGGCCCCCGGACCCCTTTGGTTCAGTAGAACCGAAGGGGTGCTCTACGGGCTATTCACAATAGCCCGTACAGCTCCCGATCATGGCAAAAGCATTGGGACATTACTATTTCAATTTGCAATAGCCAATAGTAAACTAGCATTGTACCCGCCCTCTGCAGTTCCCGATCAGGTCCATCGGCAGCTTCGTGAATAGACCCCATAATTTTTTTGGAGAAAATATATATTTTTTCACTTAAAATAAATCTGTACTACATGTGTTTCTATTACCTTTATTAATGAGAAAAAAAACAAATCTTCTGTGCCCCTCCTATGATTTAATTTATCAATTGAATTTTTTATTGAAAAAAAAAGTAGTTACAACAAAAAATGGAAGTGAAATTAACAACAACAATTTTTCAAGTTTTTTAAGTTTTTAAACAGAGGGCGAAACCGAGGGAGAAGCAGGAAAGGCAGGAGGGGAAGAAAAGAGGAGAGAAAGAAGAGAAAAGGAAAGAACAGAAGGGGAAAAAATGAGTTATGTTCAATATAGTCAAAAAGTTCAGAAGTAATAAAACAGAATATTATTAAAAAATCTTTTGGAATTTTTTTATTTTATTTATTTATTTACTTTTCCTAAATGGATGATTACTATACATGAATCAGCAATAAATATGTCCAGAGATAATTCAAGTAGTATAGGGTAATAGGAGGGAAATAAGATTAAGAGAAAAAAAAGGGGGGGGGGAGAGGTTTATTAGACCAGAGTAAAGTAGAGTGGGCCATAGGCAGGATCATGGGTGTTCATAGGAAAGATTTAAGAAGCAAAAAATATGTGGTGAGCAGGCTGTAGTGAAAACTGGCTGGTAGGTAGTGTTGTACCCATGGGGTCCATATCATGTAAAATTTTGTTGTGCAAATGTTTTCTCGTGGGACAGGATCCACGAGACTTAATGTTTAGCTTTGGAGATACACAGAGTAGTCGATTTCCAGGATTTAGCAATTTCATGTTTAGCCACAGATAATTTAGCACTCAGATAATATGTGTAATATTAATTTTAGTTTGGTAGGGGGAAACTTATGAGGAAACTAATTAAGAAGACTCCCTATGTAACTCTGGGGCTATGTGGGTCATCACAACATTTCAGTTCAAAGAGAGAAACTCGCATTCCAGAGGTGCTACAGCTAGCCTTTTTGGAAATGAAATCAGAAATTTGGAAATATATGAAGAGTTATTTTCCAGGAATGTGATAGTGGTCTTTCAAAGAGGATAAGGATTTTACTCCTGTATCAGATTGGAGTTTGCAAAATCAGGTCAAGTCTTTATCAGACCAGAAAGCAAAGGCAGTTGGTGATTCCATAGCTGGTAGGAAAACCCGGGTTGGAAAGAAAGGAGAGCATAGGAAGGTGAGATGATAGGAAGCCTGGTGAGTATTTAGAGGAGTCCCAAAGACATAGAAAGTGAGAAATCACCGGGTCAGAAATGGGAGGGTGATGTGTTGGCAAAAGCCAGAGGACATTGACTATAGATATCAGGTGTATGTGGAGTGCCTACATTTCAACCCAATTAGGTATTTCATGGGTGGCGTGATACTTGGTAAGTTGGCCAATCTAGGCAGCAAGGTAATATTTATAGAAGTTTAGAAAGCCAAGACCACCGCGAGGTTTTGGAAGAGTTAGAGTCTGTAGTGGGATCCTTGGTAGTTTATTTGCCCATATGAAGTGAGTGACCTGAGACTGGAAAACTTTAAGAGTGCCTGTGGGGACTGGTACAGGAAGTACTCGGAAGAGGTAAAGAAGTTTTGGAAGAAGAGTAATTTTTACCACTGCCATTCTTCCTAGCCAGGATAGGTGATATTTTGTCCAGGTCGAAAGTAGTGTTTTAAGAGCGGTAAACATGAGAGGGAATTTGGTCAGTATACAAGGTATGATAAGAGGCGGTTAGTTGAATGCCCAGGTATGGGAGGGAAACCGGGTTCCATTGAAAATGATAGTTGTGTTGTAGGGAAGAAACAGTGGAGGGGGGGAGTGAGATATTGAGAGCTATTGATTTAGTTTCAATAATACTAAGGCTAGATATATTTCAAAGGTATGAAGTGTGTGTAAGCGATTGAGTAAGGAAATGTGTGGTGAGGGTGAGTAGGGTGTCATCGGCAAAAAAATATTTTTTGATGAGTATTACCATGGAGATGACCTGTAATGTCAGGATGTGATCGGATGAGTTGGGCCAGGGGTTCAATTGCAAGGGTAAAAAGAAGTGGGGAAAGGGAACTTTCTTGTCTAGTGCCTCAATAAATGTTGAACGCTGTAGAGTGAAAACCCGAGTATTTAATGTGTGCCGAGTAGGAGTTGTACAGTGAAGAAACCCAGTTGAGAAAATTGGAGCCAAATCCTTGGTGGTGTAATGTATAGAAGAGATAGGGCCAGGATGAAGTGCCGAAGGTTTTTCTGATATCAAGGGACAGCAACATTGCAGGGGTGTTCTGTGATTTGGCAAGAGTAGTCAGATGGATTATTTTGCAGATATTATTGCTGACTTGGCGTGTGGGAATAAAACCTACCTGATCTTTATCTATAAGTGTGCCGATCAGCCCGTTTAAGCGACAGGTCAAAACCTTGGCCATTATTTTGAGGTCTACATTGATGAGAGATATTGGTCTAAAGTTAGACCACAGGGAGTGATCTGTGTGAGGTTTAGGTATCATGCAAATGGATGCCATGAGAGATTCTTTGTGGATTGAGGTACCATCTCAAATCTGGTTAAAGGCCCACATTAGTAATGGAGCCAAGAGGTCAGAGAAGTCTTTATAGTATTGAGCCGTGATCCCATCAGGTCCAGGCTTATATGGGAGCGAAGGGATTTGATGACATTTAATTTCTTCTTCCATGAAAGGGCTATCTAGAAAAATCAACTAGATCTTTAGAAAGAAGAGGGAGAGGTAGGTATTTAATAGTGCGTTCAATTAAGGAAGTAGGAGGTTAGTTGGGGGCGGAATAAAGGGTAGAAAGATGGTGTTGAAAAATATTCAATATCGAAATTAGGATTACAGGCAGTGGCGGAACTACCGCCATAGCGACCCATGCAGGCGCTATGGGGCCCGCGACAGAAGGGGCCCGGTGAGGAGCAGGTCTTACAATCCTCCCGGGTCCCGGCATAGATGCGCACGCTATACTTTTATCCCAGGGAACTGGAGTGGACGAGCTGATGGGGCGTAACAATCAGTCTCCAAAACCCCAGGCATGGTAGGCAGAGACAGCCGAATGGGTGGGGTTTCACTCCTGCTGCCTTCTCTGGATTGGTTAAGAAGAGGAGTGGGCGTGGTTTGGAGGTGAGATCGTGGCGGACGGAAATCGGGGACACAGAGGAGATCGAGGAGGGGACAGAGGTAGGGAGACATCTGCAGTCAGCTGGTCAGGTCATGGGGCTTGAAGTTGAAGCATTTGGCTGGCCCTTTTGCTGTATGGTGCTGTGATAAGACTTCCCAGGTGTCTGCTGGCTTTCTTAGCCAGCAGACACCTGGGAAGTCTTGTAAAAAAAATTCCGGTCCAGTGCGATCACCAAAAAATAGTGCATGCAGCATTTTTTGCAATCGCACTGGCTGTGGTGCCATTGTCTTCAATGCACCGCCACCCCCCTCCTGACCTCGAATGCAGGGGGGAGTTTAGTGTGTGTTTCAGCAGCTACCTCTCCGGAATGCACTGTAATTGGTGTGAATAATCCCTAAAACCCTTTTATACCTTGAAGTACATTGCTGTAATTGTTTTTTATTTACACTGTGGCTCTTCTGACTCCTGTAATTTTAAAGGCTTGTTTACACCCTTGTCCATAATGCAAGGGATCGCATACACAAAGTCTCCTTGCGTTCTGGGGTAGGAGGGGGCCTGGCAGTGCCATTCATGTCATCAGCTGCACCAGAACGCATGGTGATACATTGCCCTGCGTTCAAGTGTGGTGCAATCCCAAGATATTGTGCATGCACAATTTTTTGCAGGCCGGGTTTGTCTGCAGGTAAAGGAGGCGGTATTTGTTTATACGTTTTTAAGGTTTGAAGGTTGGGTCTAGGTTATGGAGTTTAGATGCTAAAAGAGAGTCAGCTTTATTTCCCTCTATGATTTAATTTCAACCGGTAACCGGGGAATGACTTGCCTTGACTTAATGGCCAAGCCTTGCTAACTGTCATTGCACCGGTAAATTAGACCATGTTGGGGTTCAATAAGGGCATTCTCAATGGACAGGTGGTGGTACTTGGTGGAGTTTAGCCATGAGGTGAGGAGAAGTCAGGTCCCAGTAACAATGTGATGCTAAATAAATACATTGCACAGAAGAAGCTTTATGGCTAAAGGTAATATTGGGCATCTTGTAGTGTCATTCCTAAAACCTTAGAACAGATTCAGGTTCACATTACGATAGAGAATTATAGTTGGGTTCAAAATCTATAACTGAGCACTAAAGTCATGTAATAACTGTTTTAGGCTCATGGAATCCACAAAGTAGATTTTACTTGCAGTTGAAAGTAGAAGAAGTGCAGATAATTTGATTCCAAGAACAAAAATGATTACCTTGGCTGTGTATATGTAACAGGTTTGTGCCAGCTGCTTTCTAAGCACTGTTTCAATGTACACCCATTCAGAGTGAACATATATATAGAGAGCATTGTCAAAACTGAAAGTGGAGCCAATGAAATAAAGCAGATTACAGGCTTGTAAGAAGAACCATAAAGATAAATCAGAGGAGAACTTCCAGGCTCAGGGAGCAGTTATAATACCAACAGATATATTTATAGCAGACTAAGAGCAGATCTCAGGAATAACTCAGCCCCCTCTGACAGAGGTGAAGGTGAGGAGCCAGGGGACAGCACAATAAATGCCAGTGAGCGAGGGAAGGATTCTGTGTATGGTAGTAAATACACACTGGGGACACATGGGTCTACAATTAGACAATATACGTCCTATAAATACTACACCAAGTTATTAATAGCACAATATCACTCAGGTAAGGAAATTATATACTGGCATGTACCTTTTTCTTAAAAAAAAAATATATATAGATATGCTTAGAACTTAAAGGACTCATGTCATGAGAGATCATGTAGGTTGCCATTGGTGAATTTTCATTTTGAGAATGGTAGTTCTCTAGCTGTCATGCTGATGCTTTGGCTTCAATGGCATCTGAGCTGCTGACATGTAGACAAATAAGGAATTCTGACACTTTCTGACACTCATTTACAACAGGCTTGTTCCAGGTCTCTGACTCTTAAACACTCAGGTCAGATGTGTTTTTAAAAAGAGGCTTGCAATTACAGCACTCATATTTCACTCACAAGAGAGTCACTATAAGGACAAACTGTTATCTAAAGAATAAATGTTGTATAATTTTTAATGGTTCCATCTATTTCCTATTTATCATCAGTATAGGAAGGGAATAGGTTGTGGAAATCACTTGAAGCAGTAAAAGCAAAATCAGCAATGATATTTAACATGAACCTGACTTGACCTAAAACAATTCTAAAGTCATGAAAGTACTGAAGTGCAGGGATTTTGTGCCATCATGTACTTGTTTTTGTCTTCAGATCAGCTCCTATGTCCCTAAGGAGTACCTTTGGCTTCTGCCTTGATTTGAAGATCCAGCACAGTCATTTAACAGTCAAATTCCACAGTCTGTGTGGCTTGTTGAGATTTGGCCACATGGCAATAGGAGGAGGGGGAGCTTTATTCTGACTACTTGGGTCTTTAGTTTTCACCTACCTTTAATTCTGTTGTCCCTTCTAGCATTATTATTATTATTATTATTACATAGTATTTATATAGCGCCAACAGTTTGCGCAGCGCTTTACAATATAAGGAAGACATTACAGTTACAATACAATTCAAGAAAAGATGGTAAGGAGGGCCCTGCCCCTGAGGGCTTACAATCTAAAAATAGTGAGGATACCCTCATTTCTTACTAAATGCCTGATGTATATCAACAAGAATAAGTCTATCTTGCTCATGGCCATGTCTATGTGTGGTTATATAAAAGCTTTATATAGACTCAACAAGAGTCATTCAGTCCCTCTCTGAGTGGAGCAAACTGTGGGCAGGACTGAATGGCATTTCTCAAGTCTTAATAAAGCTTTTACATACCAGTCAAGTTATTCTGTTTTGATCAGTAAAGGTAGTCATACACTTCAGACAGAAGGAGCTCTGCTGAACCATATGAATCCTGAATAGCAGGTCCTATCTTCAATTATGTTATTACAAGAATCAGAAGTCTATTAGATGAGGTATTCCAACCCAGGCAAAAGCTGCCCATAGACCACATATGGGAGTCAGATGTGTAGGCATAATTTGATCACTATCAGGCAAATATCTGTGTGAATAAACATTAAAACATTTTCTTGAAACAATGACTGAATTTTCTAACCTTTTTGGCCATTTCCTCATCTGAGGTATGGAGGCTTTAGTCTGCCTGAAACTGCCCAACGGTCCATAGACAAGAGATCATCATCAGACCTGGTCTGACTTGGCTGGATCAAACAACAAACATCTCATCTCTATGGACAGCAACAAGGTGATGGGTCCCCACAGTTGTGCTCATTATCACTTGATCCTACCAAATTCATAGATAGTACATGAAGATCAGTTTAAGTCCATAAACATCATTACTATGCTAGACACAGAGAAAAGAGAAAAAGGAAAAAGCATAAAGAGGGGGGGGGGGGGCATTAGAAACATGTAGAATAAATAAAACAAGAATGATGCACACGAAGTGTAAAAATACAGAAATTGTCCCTTAAAATGACACAGAGAATTGGTATGAACAGGGCAGGTAACTTTCCATTTGCTGCAGAGAATAATCACAAACCTATACAACTCTCTGCTGTTCCTGAAATTGGTGGCTGATAAAAACTGGCAGTGTCAGAGAAAAATAGCGGGTGCCTTAATAATCCTATTGAATGAGCTAAATAACCATTTATTCTGAACAATGTGGATCACCGAAAAGAAACTGGACTTGGAACAGACAATAAATGATTCTAGTTATTTGGCTTATAATATGTATACTATGGTTTTATAGACTGTGCCTAGGGAGTTTCCTGCATAGCTGGCTTGATTCTAATAAACTTTGGGGGGAAAATGTAACTCCTTTATCATCCCAATAAACTCAAATATAATAGCAACATAGTTAAAAGTTACTATAGCATTGTAAAGCCCTGCTTGCCAGGTCATTAAAGTGGACCTAGCCGTAGAGAAGTTTTTCAAATTAAGTGCATGCATACATAGTAATGTGTAATTGTAACTTACAGGTATTTATTACCGCTCATGGATCACAATACTGACCCTGGCAATGCCTTTATCTGCTTTTATTTGAAAAAAAAAATACACAATATACGAGATAAGTAAACTGACACCACTTCCCCAAAAACAAAGAAATAGGTCGAATTACCCAATTGCAAGGACGGGACATTTTAGGTGTCAAAAATATGTACGCATAAATTCTATTATATAAAACCAAGGTGATTATTCAAATAGTTTAAAAGTAACATAAGTATACAACTAAAAACATTGTAAATATCATTTTAACCTACAGTTGCTCCCATATTTATTATCATGTGTATTACATGCATATACTGTACATATAATGATTAGAAAATCTTAGCCGCACATAAAACTATTGGATTTCCAATTATACACTGAGTGGCCAGTTTATTATGACCACCTAACGCTTGTAGGCAAATTAGCTATAATTAGCTATAATTTCGTGCTGAAGTTGCTAGAGGGCCAAACCATTATAAATAGGGAAGCAGGTTGTTTACCACGACAGTAGAAGTGATTTTTTTCTGAAGATATGGGTAAAGAACGCGATTTAACAGCCTTTGAACGTGGGATGATTGTTGGTGCGGAGCCATGGAGCGAGTATCAGCGGCCCAACAAAGTCATCTCGTGGAGTCATCTCATGGCCCAATGAAGTACTGATGGGGTAGTCATAATAATCTGGCCACTCAGTGTATGGTATAGGAGACAGTTCCTGTAGGACAGCAGTAGTAGCATTGACATGCTTGATTACATCTGCTTCCTCAGAGCGTGCAAAGAATGTACAATGTGTGGTGTGCACAGCTCTATCAAAAAATAAAAAAATCAGTATAAAGTACATTTACATAACATCATCATGATCGGATATGAAAATGTGCATCTATAATCTGAAATACATATACATACCTAAATCGAACAAAAACACTTGTGACGTAGTTAATAATAGACCTATCTCCCTCATTAACAATGACCTGAAACTTCTCACAGTATTTCTAGCTAATAGGTCAGCAACATTTATAAGACATTATATGGATAAAGATCAGGGGGGTTTTATCTCTGGAAGACAAGCCCCTGACCAGACCAGACAAGCTATTGTTATCATACTCCTCTTACAATTGGGTTGGGATAACAGTAGTTCTTAAGCAAGCATGCGGCGTTTTGTGGATCTCCAGAAAATGTTATTGTATGTATTGGAGTTATCAATTCTTAATATATGGGGAATGGGCCCTGGCTCTGTCAACACAATTGAAAACCCGATACTTCCAATCCAAGGAGATTGTTCTCACTCCTCTGTTGCTGTTTCTGTACTTCAGGACACAAGACAAGAAATATTGAGTCACCAGCAATTGCTAATTTGAACATAAAGGGAGTGACTTGTTCGCAGATGATCTATTAATGTTTTTTTTACCTCACTCTATACTACTTTACCTAATGTACTTTCAAAAGCTTGACCACTTAGAACGTGTCCTGGGACTAAAAGTTAATGCATCCAAATCAGTAGCACTCAATATGAACCTTCCCCTGGGACTTCTTTTACAACACATGGACAGCTTACCATTCTTGTGACAAAATGACTGTCTTCCATACCCAGGTGTTAAACTCACTTCGACAATCACCCAACTCTATCGATCTAATTATTTCCCCCTTACCTCATTCAAAAAGGCTATCTGAGGAGATGGATTGGGCATCCTCCTATAGTTTGTCAAAATGACACTTTTAAAGAACTATTTTAAATTGCTCTCACTTTAAATAGAGAGTAGGGATCTCTTACTGGAGTAGGAGTTGTGTATTACCAATGTTGGCCTCCAAAATGCATGCATAGACCCTATTCCCGCTGAAAGATTTTTTTTAATATATATTTTGCATTGGTTTTTGACAGTAGGGTGCCTATTAGCACTAAATATGGGCAGATTTTACCAACTAAATCTCCCCCCCATAATTTTCCTTGAGCTTTACCTCTGAGTTCGGGTTGACCAAATTTTGAAACTGATTAATCAAACCGATGATACCGCGTATTTGAACGCCACAATACTCCGATACCTTCCCCGATACCGGAACTTCTTGTCAGAGGAAATCTTCCTGAGATACTTTTAGTCAGCTTTCCAATAACTGAATTGATGGGTCTGCCTGTGTTCCCTTCACTATACGGATTTTTGAAAGCATGAAAAAACAGCCAGATTTTGGTTCCTCGGGTAACTTTAATTCCTGAAGGTAGGCTTTTAACCAACTTTGTGAATTTTTTTTCCATGTAGGAATCTTTAGGGCCCTCGTTTAATGTGATGTAGTGTGTAGTATTTTATAGTTGACTGCATGATTTCTGTATGTAGTCATTGCTGATTTGACTAAGACATGTCCTTTGTCTAAAGGCTTTATGATAATCTCCTTGTTCCCTTTCAAGGAACTGGTGGCTGTTTGGTCCTGTACAGAATGGTTCTAGATGGTTATTTTTGTTGAATTGTTTGACCAGCATAAATGACCACAAGATTGTGGTACTGATGGGGAACTTCAAATTACAGAAAGAGAAACTGGAATGGGAATAAAAATGCATACAACAGTTTAAAAGTCTAGACTTGGGTCTAAATAAGGACAGTAATAAAGCCTTTTTTCTTGAGCTTTTAATAACAGATATATGGACATCTTGAAAGGATGTTCATCCCTTACCTAAAGAAGGGATCTACGGCATCTTGAAAGTCTGCAGCTGTAATAACTTAAAGCTGACCTTCACCTCAACACTAACCTTTCCTCATTGCATTCCTACCTCCCAGGGAGAACCAGGGAAGCTGATGGCTAACTGGAGGTGCCCGGAACATAGTGGACCTCAGGAGCAAGTCTGGGGTCTCTGTTCAACTGTGCTACCAATGGATATACACTGAGATGCTAAAAAGGGGCTGGTGAGTCTGGAGTCTATTTCTGTGCTACCCTGGATGTCTAGGGTCCCTATACCTTCTCTCTCCAATGTGAAGATGTTAATAAAAGTTCTTCAGCATCATACTTTTGGCCTGAATGCCAGCAGTGTGGACACTAGAAGAGGGCGATTAATGCTAATGGGGCAGCTGAATATTAAAACACCTAGACAGACTAGTGATGACCCGGGTTATTCTAGCGGTGATCGCTACAGTACCTTTTGTTATTTAAATATCACCCCGAACATCCACCCCAAATCCTTCACTAACCTTTCCCAACTCCTTCTAGATCTTCATACAGTAATAGTGCTCTCTGGAAGCTGCACAGCATCTTCACAAAAAATACTCCGGCCAGGCTGCGCTTGCTCAGTAGAATAAATCCCCTTTCATTTATATGGAAAGCTGGTTCACTATTGGGAATTACATACATAATGTATTTACATTGTGATTATCAAAATACCATATATCAAATTTTTTTTCAAAAAGATTATTGATTTCCTTTAATATGGAAAGATCTTCAAACATCTCTGGACAAACTGATTTTCCCAGAAAGGGAACAAGAGCGAACAAAGTCACTGACTAAAGAGAAGCAGTCATGGGTTTTCAGGCTTTTGAAGAAGGGCAGAATTCCACAAGGTAATAGATTATATATTTCCCCAGTCTTCACTTTATTTGTTGTCCATTTCTACAGTTGATATATTTATGTCTATGTGCCATGTTTAAAGACCATGTATGTAAGGCATCAATCAAACTACTGAGCTGCTCAGAGACATCCTATTCTCTGGTTGAAACAAGCCTGAAGAGGGAAAATAAGTGTTTGGAAAAGATTGTACTTCAACATATTTCCTAGTTAGCTGCATGAAATCACTTACATGTTTGCTTTCCTACATACAGTGTATCTGTAACACTAAGCCCTGGACATTCAGTTAATTGTTTGTTAGTCTGAGTTTTGGCTCACCCCACTGTATTGTAGAAGATGGTTAAAAATGTTTGGTTAAGCTAAATCATGAAGTGGCTTCCTTTTTTTTTTTCAAGACTCCAGTGGTAAGATCTCTCTGGTTGATTTTCAAGCTATCTTCCCTCTATGGACTCTCAGTCTTCCTGCTCCACAATGTAAAATTATACAGTGCAAGAGGTAGGTAAAGCTTAAAATTCAGGGCAGAAATGTTTCTGGTGAAATCCCCAAGAAGTAGTAGCACATAAGGGGTTCCACCCTCTAGCATCCAGCTAAACCAAACATCAGATGAAAACAGGTGGAAGATGAAAACTTGTAACCTGTCATGAAAAGTATATGGTGGGTGAACTCTCCTTCTAAAAAATCCCAGTTGTTTGGCTTTTGTGCTGACCCTTTTGCTCAATATTTTAAAGCTGACCATACACTGTTAGAATAAATATCTAACAGATTCCTCTATCCCCATGGATGGACAAATCTTCTGCTGTAGCTATTGTATTCTGATGTTGGTGGGTGTGCCGAGAATTTTCCACCCAGCTCCTTTAATTTTCTGATCGACGGATGTTGGGCCGGAGGTTGCCAGCAGGGCCAACCACTGAGCAAATTTTGGCTGTTTCATTAGGAACTGGCCCAAATTCGCTCAGCGTATGGTCAGATTTAATCACTGACCTAGAACAAGTATACAGATAAGGACTTTTGACTTTTTTGCATCAAAGGGTAAAGTCAACATAAAGACATTGCTTTTATGAGAATTGCTAGACCATAAGTCATTCCCTTTGCTTTTTTTACTGTGAGCATTGTAAAAATCCATAGCACATGTGAGAAGTGCAGGATGAACATCCATTTTTGGTGCTCATGAGAATAAGCCTAACATCTATTACTGTTATTAACACTCACATATTAAATCACATATAACTTTATGTGCACCCAAAGAATATTGGCATTTACATGAGATATTGAATCCAAATGTTCATTGAATTCTTATGCGCTATCACATATTTTATGACTGATTAAAAGTGCTTTATTGACTATAAGGAAACCATCATTAATGTATATGAAACCACTGATAGAATCCAACACCTCAAGCGCATAAAAGTTACAAATAGTTTCAGCCCGCAATTCACAGATCTAATTTTAAGATTAATTAAGCATTATGGTGCAGATTAGAGAGCTTGTGGCTGGTAATGGAGAAGTATAAAGAGTTATGGACACCGGCACTCCAAAGTAGAAAAACGTCTTTAATTGACGCATCATGCAACAATACACTTATTGCAACGTTTCGGGGTCACACAGGATCCCCTTCATCAGGCAGAACAATAAGTGCAATAAGTGTATTGTTGCATGATGCGTCAATTAAAGACGTTTTTCTACTTTGGAGTGCCGGTGTCCATAACTCTTTATACTTTGCCTGGACGGTGGCCATCCGTCGACTACTGATGCACCCAACCCATTCATCAAGGATTTAGCGGTAAGGAGTGCAATGGGTACACTGACTATTACTGGTAATGGAGAAGATCTTCCTATAGACGTAAACCACAGAGGATATCACTATAAGAAAGTTGATCTACGGTGTAATTACTATAACCCCAGCTGGCCCAGCCATAGCAGCCATAGCAGAAGAAGAAAAAGCTGCACCCTTATCTCTAAATCTTTATTTTATTCATTATTACTAAGAAAACACTTGACTGTGGAATATAATTGTAAAGGTGAATCGGATATCATATAGTACAATAAGTGGGATTGACATTACTGCCAAGCATTTATATTATATATACTCTTTGGAATAATGGATAGGTTTGAAATATGCATTGTGATGGGTAGACATGGAGTTTCTATCTATGTTCAGAAATCTTGAATCAGCTTTCTTTGTTATTTTTTAATGAATACAACAAGACAATTATACCATTTAATACATTTTTGTATGTGTACCTAAAAAGTCCCATTTAGTCTTTGATAATCATTTGCAATTCTGTCTGTGTGCAACTACTATGATGCTAAAACACCGACACACACGTACAGGGATCTTCTCCAAATATCGCTTACATTTTTTGGCATAAAAACAGCAAAGTAGCTTGTACATTTCAGCCGAAACCTTGGTCCTCAGTCATAGCAAATTACTTCAGCTATAACTAAGGCCCAGGGTTTGGGCTGAAACGCGTAAGCTACTTTGCTGTTTTTATGCCAAATAAAAATAAAGTGATATCTGGAGAAGATCCCTGTGCCGGTGTTTTGGCATCATGGACTGACAAGGTGGAGCAGGAACTTTTGCTATGCATGAGGGTCCACGCAGACATGCAGATTGGAAGGGAGGAATTTTAAGCTGATTCCAAAAGTAAAACTGTGCATCTGCTCTACCCCCAGTTCTTTGGATTGCCCACTTCTTTGTTTTTACCCTCCTATAAGCCAATTTAAGTACCCTCCTTTCCTGCCTGTGAGCTTAGTGTCAGGCACTTCCAAATGAACTCTGACTATTTCCAACT
Organism: Nanorana parkeri; assembly: GCF_000935625.1. Lineage (NCBI taxonomy): Eukaryota > Metazoa > Chordata > Amphibia > Anura > Dicroglossidae > Nanorana > Nanorana parkeri. Next base: position 872,785 of record NW_017306728.1, read on the forward strand.
TTTATCTTATGTGTCAAAAGTATTATAACAAGAGATTCCACAAAACGATTACTTTTTAAAGGACGCATAAATTGAGTTTTCCTTTAACTGCCCATAAGCAGACAAGATCACCAGACATTTAATCAATGGGTGATTCAGTTTGCAACTGGTTCCACCATCTATTATTATTATTATTATTACTGGTATTTATATAGCACCGACAATTTACACAGCACTTTTACATCAGTCCCTGTCCTCAAGGAGCTTACAATCTAAGGTCCCTATCTCACATGTATACATACAAAGGCCAGTTCAGACAGAAGCCAATTACCCTTCCAGCATGTCTTTGGAGTGTGGGAGGAAACCAGAGTACACCCACACAAGCACAGGGAGAACATGCAAACTCCTTGCAGATAGTGAGCTGGCCAGGATTTGAACCAGGGACCCCCACTGCTGCACGGCAGAAGCACTAACAACAACGCGACTGTGCTGCCCCGTATTATGATGATCTAAAAGATATAGGTATTTGGTAGAAGTACCAAATGCTGAAATTATATAATTCTGCTGATGGGATCCTTGCTTGGCTACTACTTTTATTTTACAGCATACGTCTGTTGGCATTGAATGTCATTAGCAGCCCATACACAGCTCAGGTATTGGCAGTAAAGGGTTGAAACAAATAATCATTATATATTTGGATATATTTACTTGCTTAAACAACAAATAACCATGTGCAAGGTGCAGAAAGTAATGCTTTATTGATCTGACTTCAGTCACTAAAACTGGATCAGTTGCTGCGTGCCTCTGTCAGGGTTGGATGTCAGTTATGTGCCCTTACACCTATTGTGCCCCCATCTATGACCAGTGGTCTGCAGGTTTACACAGTTCCATAAACATTATGTACTATACATGTATTCTACATCTCTAGAAATAGTAAATGTATTATTTTCTTTAGGTTATGCTGTATAATACGTTGTCGAAATTATAATAGATAATGAAACAATGGGCAGTTTGCTTGCAGCTTTATGTTATAGTGCATTGGTGATAAAACATGATATTGATTGCTATTGAAGAAAAGAATTAGCAGAAAATGTGTTTACTGTTCTGAATGAAATATTAGTTTTTAGCATTGGGAGAATGGCATTGGTATTTTTCAGCGAAGAGCTCCTGGTGCAGAGACTGCTTCCATACTCTAAGCACCCTCTCAGCCCCTTCTTGAGGAAAGCTGGCTCTACACTGTTCTAGTTTTGGCTGATTCGGATGAAATTCTAACAGAGGGTGGACCTGAAGGCACCACCCGGCTCAACTTTGGCTTAAAAATCAAAGGAGCTGGGGGGAAAATTGTCAACTGAAGCGTGACTATGGCCAACTTAAGAGTATCCTCTTAACAAATGTAACCTCTATTTCTAAAAAAATACAGACGTCTGTCAGCCATAAGGTTGCATAATAGATGAGTCAACTCTACTGTGTGTGGTCTGTTAATTGGGTATGCCAAATCTTGTTCTTAAGAACCTGTCTGTGGGTAGGGATGTATCTCTATAGCCAGGGATGTCCCTAGCTTTTTTGCTGCCTGAGCTGGGTGGGGGTGCTGGTGGTGCACGCTAACCAAGGGGGCAGGGGGGAATGGGGTACTAATGGTGCACTCTAACTAGGGGGACATGAGCCTCTGCATCATCTCCCCGCCCAGCTCTGGCTTTGGCTTTGGCCGGTGTCCCACCTAGCTCTAACATCACTGGTTATCAGGAGCTGGGCAGAACACTGGCCAGAGTGTCCCAGGTTGCTCAAAGCTGGGCGGGGAGATGTCTATGGACGTTACACATCTCACTGCGCAATCTAGGCAGAATGGGGATGGCAGGAACACTGCAAACATTGTGCAGCAGAACGACCATGCCAATC